>NC_044329.1:68157422-68362422 GCF_007399415.2 Gopherus evgoodei
TCCTAATTCATAAGATGTTCCAGCCCTGCAGGACTATCTCAAAGAGCATTTACACAGCTAAACTGATGTGCATGTATCTAGATTCTAAAGCGCTGTAACTTTTCCATTCTTGTATTAACATCTCCGTACTGGATCAGGTTACCATATTAGTAGGGGTCCTGTGCTCTAAACAATCAGTCATTCTCTTCTGTGGATAGAGAAACCAGTCCTCGTATATAAATATTCTGTTCTTATTCTGTGCTCAGCAAAAAACTACACACATTTGTCTGCATCATTTTAGACTGCTAATGCATTTGATATTGCTTCATATGTTCTCGTGATAAAAAATAACTTAGATTTCATTGCTATGCACCAGTGTTTTACTTTTTTATCCCAAGTGTGACTAACCTGTGTCTATTCCTTAGATCTACTTATTTTTAACTATATACAGTAACTCCTCTCTTAAAGTCGTCCCGGTTAACGTTGTTTCGTTGCTGATCAATTAGGGAACATGCTCGTTTAAAGTTGTGCAATGCTCCCTTCTAATGCCATTTGGCAGCCACCTGCTTTGTCCACTGCTTGCAGGAAGAGCAGCCCGTTGCAGCTAGCTGGTGGGGGCTTGGAACCAGGGTGGATCAGCAGCCCCCATAAGTTCCCTGTGCAGCAGCTGCCCAGCAGGCTAGCAATTGCAGCTGTCCCTCCCCACCACTGCCATGTGCTGCTCCTGCCCTCTGCTTTGGAGCTACTCCCCGAGACTCCTGCTTGCTGTGTGGGGGGAGGGGAGGAAAGGGGGGCTAATGTCAGGGTGCTCCCCTCCCCCTACTCCTGCACCCTGCTTACCCCATCTTCCATAGAGCAGGGGGAGGCCCAACATGATGGCGTGAGCTTGCTGGCAGCAGCTGCGGTCTCAGCAAGCTGATTTAATTAACAAAGCAGTGTACTTAAAGGGGAAATGTGCATCTCTCTCTCTCTCACACACACGGTCGGTGTCTCTGTCTATGATGCTGTCTCCCCTCCCTCCATTCCTGCTGCCTTGTAGACTGTAAGAGTTGACCCTGGAGGGCTCAGCCAATTGCTAGTTCATCATTTAGCAGTAAGGCATTCCCTGGGAAATATCTGACTCCTCCACCTCAACCAAGCTTCACAATCATCATCACTGTGTATCAGTATTAAATTGTTTGTTTAAAACTTATACTCTGTGTGTGTATATTATATATAGTCTTTTGTCTGGTGAAAAAAAATTCCCTGGAACCTAACCCCCTCATTTACATTAATTCTTATGGGGAAATTGGATTCGCTTAAAGCTGCATTTTTCAGGAATATAATTACAACGTTAAGTGAGGAGTTACTGTATTTGTTAATATGTCTGGCTAATGGAAAATTTTCAAACTTCTCTTATAAAGGGAAAGATTGCTGTTGTATCATGGTTGCTCCCTGCTATCTTCTCTGCACTAGAGATTGCACCTTTACAACTTGTATTTCAAGCAGATGTTGGTAACAGGCAATAGTACATGTCCATCTTTGCAACACCAGTGCATTGTGGGTACCTATCTGCCAGTTCTCAACACAAAGTTCTTGAAGCAGGTATTTGTTGGTATAGCAATTCACAGTTGAGAGATGCTGTGCCCACATTCCTTTTAATCGTGGATTTTTCCTGTATAAAATTGCATGTATTTTGTAAAATTAAATGACAAAATATTCTTATTGTTAAATAACAAAAGGCTCAGAATTGCTGTATTGCACCTCATAAGCCAAGACCTGTATACCTAGAATTCCAAAACCAATTATACAAAATGAATCTGTGGTGGACATGATAGCGGTGAACTCTGCTCTGAAAAAAATGAAGTCGCAGTAATATCAGCAATGCTTGTGCACCATTGCTAACCCTTGCGTGTGTGGAGCTGAAATGGAATGGAATTATTAATGCAACAGGGGCTTGAACTGCCAACATTCTCTAGCGTAGACAAGGTTAGTGAGTAGATTAAACATTAAGAAATAATGCAGGGTCATTCAGCTCTATTTGCCTGATACTGCTGAAAGGTCTGAAATGAATTTGCTCTCAGTGGCTCTCTCTATGCTACAATATTTTTAAATGGTCCTCCATTGCATGAGCACTGGTACACAGCTCCACTGGGTGATAGCAATGAGGGTACTAGTGTAAACAGGCTCTGAAAGAGGTTAGATGACAAAAGTAAAAACCCCTGTTCCCTGTGTACACTAGAGCTCACCCTATTGGTGCACCAATGCTAGAGTTATACTGGTATATTCCCCTACATTTTTCAGTGTGAGTAAAGCCTAACAGAAGAACAGTATGAATTGATCATTACAGAGGTGTGATTCCTACCTCTATAAGGAGGAATGGGACATGCTGGCAGCCAGCTTTTCCAAGCAAGAAGCTGCAGGGGGATGCAGATTTCATGGTGCACCAACTGGGCGGCTGCAACCAATCTTGTGTAGGTTACACACATCTCTTACAGCAGTCACCATTAAAATATGAGATGTAAAGCTTCTAATAAATCAACCTGCCCTGGTGTTTTGCAGTATTCCCCTACACCATGAACACTAGAATAAGATTAATTACTTTATTAATTATAATCATTATTATTTGCATTACCACCTAGGAGCCCAAGGCATGGACCAACGCCCCACTGTGCTAAATGTTATTCAAACAGATAGAACAAACAGTTTACAAATACGTATAAAAGAAGAGAGTACTACTTGCCCATATGGTATATAGAAATATTTTTATACTGACCACTGTTTCACGTCACGGATTAGGAGATTCCTCTTAGTTCATCTCCTTTTACCCAGAGGGACTGGGCTGTATTTTTGCAACAGTGTAGAAAAAAAAAAAAACAGTACTAAGACAAGTGTTCTGTGCTCACCTTAACTCCTAGCAAACATTATTAGATGCATTTAATAATGATTATTTTCCTGACTGAAATTAAAGTAGCATGCTAACTGTACTAAGTCCATAAATGTTCATATGCATTGCAGTTAACTTGTAAAGCTCTGTTTACATTCTGTTTTCTCTCTTTGTAATTCTTAAATACTTTTGGTTTCTTATAACCTGACTTGAACTATTCTGCATGGGACACATTCACTGAACCATCCTTCAAAAGGAAGGTAACAACACATGCCTTCCTAAAGAATACAAGCAAAAGAAGGCAAAGCAAAGGAAAGAGTTGTAATAGCCAAGGTCTGTATAGAGAGGTCTGCTAGAGATGGAACAACGGAACAGGGAACCAACCCCACAAAAATTGTCAAGATATAGGGGGGCTGGAACGACTTGTATAGTGGGGGTGCTGAGAGTCACTGAACCAAACTGTAAACCCTGTAGATGATGGAAACCATTCCAAGCTGGGGGTGCAGCAGCATCACAGGCACCCCCAGTTCCACACCTATGTCCAGATACAGCTTTGGCAAAGGCTAGGCACTCAAAGAAGGGATAGGGCACTTGCCAGCTACTCCTCCCACACCTGGTACTTTTCATAATAGCATTGCAATTAGTCCATGTCACCAACATGACAACACTGTAATACCATCGGTGATCTCACATGCAATATGTAATAGCAAATTACAGCAGTCACCAACTATCAAATGGGTGATCTGTATTCATTAATTACCCTCTGATCTTAACGTGACTTTTCCTATTAACAGTCAACTGTCACAAAATTTCGTATTAATTTAAATGGCAGAGGAGATGAGCTTACATAACATGTGCAACTATAGAGGAAGGAAGAAGGGATAAGAGTAAGGAATAACATATTTAATATTGGTCTCCTCATTCTGCACATGCCTTCTCCTTGATCTGCCTCTGTAACAAGCACACTGGATATTATCCCTAATGAGATTCTGAGCATTACAATGACAATTCTTAGGATCTCCTCAGAGACCATCCAGACTCTGATTAGTTTCTCAAACTGCTCCCACTTCCTAATCTATTTTCCAAAAAAAAAATGTCCAAAAGATCAAAACATTTTTGGGGCCAAATATTTTTTGTAGACACTGTACATCCCAATCTGTTATTTAAAAGGAAATTGTTTAACTCTCTACTCCATTCTCTAGAAGAATGTCAAACATGAAATTCAAAGCCTGAGTCTCATTTACACTCTGGCTATGGCTAGGCTGCAATTTGGATAGCATATGTAGGCATATCCAAGCTAGCTCTGATTGGGTTAGCTTGCTAAAAATAGCAGTGTCCCCATAGCAGCACAGGTGGCACAATGAACTAGCTGCCTGAGTATGTACCTCAGTAGACTGTACTTGGGATGCTACCCCATGCCACAGCAGCTTCATATCTATTTTTAGCAAGCTAGCCTGATCAAAGCTAGTGTGGGTATGGCTACACATGCTGCAATTGGGGGGAGGGCTAGCTCAGTGGTTTGAGCATTGGCCTGCTAAATCCAGGGCTGTGAGGTCAATCCTTGAGCAGGTGATTTGGGACAAAAATCTGTCTGGGGATTGGTCCTGCTTTGAGCAGGGGGTTGGACTAGATGACCTCCTGAGGTCCCTTCCAACCCTGATATTCTATGATTGTGTCCCCTGAGTATAGCTAAGACTGCTTTACTCTACTCCAATGGCACAGGGTAAATCAACCCCCATGTAAATGAGAATCAGACACTCATATTCTGCAAACTGCCTGAGTTTCACTTGGTAGATATACATTGGTATTATGGAAATCATGTATAGAGAACTCAGGATCAAATTATAATAAGGTTTCACAGCAAAAATGAAACAAAACAGTTTGGGGCTTAAATAATGTTGAGGCCCAGCACAATTTATATTTTATTACTAGTACTACTATTTATTGATCTGAGAGTAGTGCTCAGTAGTGCTAATCTTCCCATTGTGCTAAGCACTGTGTAAATGCACACACACAGTCCCAATTCCGAAGAATTTAAAGTGGGAGTAATTGCTGGCTGTAAAATAAACCGATGAAAAGGATCCACAATCAGAGCAAAACTGCAGTTGCTGCAGCAGAAGAACCTGATATAGGAAACAGAAACATGTAAGAAATGGCTGGAGAGGGGGAGGGAAATAATCACTTGCTGAGGCCACGTGAGTATGGCTGGCTACAAAAATACTAGGGGTAGATATAGTCCATTTAGCATCATAAAATGACTTTACTACATACAAACTGAAAGGCAATTTTCATTTCTGAACTCACAAATGTGTGGCATTTCTAGGCTCCCATTTGATTGTGCTATGAAGCTTAGAGAGCTGAAAATGCAAAAGAGCTATTGAACAGCATTTCAGAAAAACTGTCTTCTTCCCACTCAAAGAAAGGTAAGCCTGTACCAGAAAAGCAGAGTCTGCTAAAAGACACACTCACTAGGATACACAGTATAATTTCCAAATGTCCCTCACAGATGGCTCTCTGTCTGGAAGTGTGATTTTGAAGATACTGGTTGCTCTTCCTCAAAACACAGGAAGAAATACCAAGACGTATTACTGCCACCCATTTAAATGGAACAATCTATTTCTCTGCTAGATAAGTAGTAAATCTACAGGAAGAGCTTCTCTTACTCATAGCTAAAATACTTCTAACCTTCTGGGGAGGAGAGAGCTGAACTATCTGAAACATGGATGCAAATAGGGACTGCTGTGCTGGTAAGGGATCCTGAACAAAGAAAAAGCAATTGTACCAGCAGTTCTACAAGAAAAGTAGGTAAGAATGCTTTGTACCACGTATTCCAGCTTACAAGTTTCAAGCAAGGAAGCCCTATAAACAGTATGAAATACAGAGTAAAACTACCCAGTCTGGTGATTGTGTAATACATACTAGCAGTACCCTGCACAATTATAGCAGCTACAAGTTCAACAAAGTATTATTGATTTGCTAGGCTGCTTCTGCTTGTTGCTCAGGGTGGCAGAGCCGGCTCTGGCTTTTTTGCCAAAAAAAAACAAACAAAACCCTGCAGGGTGGCTGGAGCCAGGGTGCAGGGGACTCCCTGCACTGCAGACGTGCCCCAGCTACCAGTGGGGAGGGGAGGGAAAGAGAGAAGCGGGGCGGCCAGGGCTTCAGCAGGGAGCTCGCCATGCAGCCCCGACCACCACGCCGCCTGCCGGGAGGGCTCCATGCCACTCCAGTTGGCGGGGAGAGAAGGATGTGGGCTGCCGGGCTTGCTGCAGACCTGGCACCGGCTGGGGCAGATGGAGCGTGCAGCCTGCTCCCAGCAGGGCGCTCCCCTCCTCCGCGCCGCCGCCTCCTACAGGGCGGCTGGATCAGCAAACAAACAAAAAAGCAGCCGTGCAGCCATAGGATTGGGCAGAATGCCACCCCATAGAATCTGCCGCCCCAAGCATGAGCTTGCTCGGCTTGCTGCAGGGTGGTTAGATGCACATGCAGAGACATCACTTCACAAACCAGGAAGGTGAGTGCCCCTCTTCTTATAACATTGGAAAGACCATACCTAGGACACTGCATTCAGCCTGGGTGCCTACGTAAAACCAGGTGCTACAGTATCAGTGACCTCTGCAGCATCTAAGAGCCCACATATTTGAATCAACCAAAACTCAAACACATGTATCCAGAGACCTCCCCACACACCTCAGAGATTTCCATAGACTGCGATTTAAAATCTGCACCTCTGGTGACTTTCTGCTCTTGGGCATACAAATGATCAATAGGAGTTCTGTATGTGAGCCCAGGGGCCTGGTCCTCCATTGCCCTGCACCATATGGAATCGTTTACATCAGTACAATGTCAAACAAACTGCTATCCCAAATCAGAATGGTAGCATTTCACATTCGCTGTGCACTGGTAAAAGCACTTACTCTAGGGGCAGGGCCTGGTAATCAGGCCCCAGCTGTTATGCTCACAGCTGTCCCATCTTGATATCCTGCGTTGGCTATTCAGGTGAGGACTCTGACACTAACACTAATAGATGGGCAGTGAAAAGGTACAAGACAAGCTTGTATCTCAAGAACCTGTGGCAGGTATTCAGTTGGAGTAAGGCAATATCTCTATACTGACACTGGCCTCTGGCCCAATAGGTCCTACATGACAGTCTCTTTCTACTGCACTCACTTCCATTCCTGAGTTAAACAGCAGTTGTTGAAGAAGTGTGACATCCAGTGGCAAAGGCTTTAAACCTAGAGCCAGTAAAGAATTTTTCAAGTAAACTTTTTTTTGTTTACCAAAACTGCTGATTCAGCAAAACTGGAACCGTTCACAGGAAAGGGTCGGTTTTGATGAATTTCCCACTTCAAAACATTGTTGAACAATACAGCTTCAGAAAAGTTCCTTTTTTGACTTCATTTTTAAATTAAAAGTTAATTTAAGGTTAAAAATAAAAAAGACAATCAAAACAAAATGCTTTGATTTACCTGATCTGAAAAAAAAAAACAAATGAACCATTGATTTCAGACTTGCAAAAATTTTTAAAGAATGACTTTTCATACAGATTTGGGATGTGAACATTTTTCAAACTCTCACAGCTCTTTTCTTGTCCTTTCTGCCCTGTTCTATTTAAAATCTCAAACTAGTGCCTGAGATCTGACACCCCAATATTCAGGGCATTCAAAATCCCCATCCTATATGGCATGGCCACAATCAGAAATTATACAGCTATCATACTCTAATGGGAAGCCAGGCCTCCCCATCCACAAAGGTTAAAGCAAGGGGCACCTTCCTGTGCCAGGAATGAAGGCTTCAGTAACCAGCTTTGCCTCATCTCAGCTGGTGCAGTGAGAGCTTCCCTCCTGTTTCAATCTACTTTAGCCACTGCCAGTCCCCCATTCTTATTGTCTTTCACTCAGGGTTTTATCTCCTCCTCCAACCTACCTTGATTACCAAAATATCATTGACTAATGTCCTTCCACACTACACTCCCACACCGTTCCCAGCTCTAAGCCAGACCACTTGCAAACCCAAAGGGTTTTGAACAATCACACTCCTCCCATCTCAGAACAAATGCCCCCCATAAACAATTAACAGAAAAATCCCCCTAACAATCAGCTTTTCCTTTCCAGGAAGAAAGCCCAGCTGCTGATGGAGATCAACCTCCTGATCCCTTTCCACGGTTCCCCTTTCCTACTGCTCTCCACATCCCGGTACTCCACCTACCTCTATCAGCAACCACAGGCAGCCAGGTCCCAGCACACTTTGATTCAGGATCTCTACTACAGAGTCCCCTCTAGTTCCTACAAGTAATCCTTCATTGTCACTCCTGTTATGACCAACTGCTTATCTGAAGCCTGAGAGTAAACTTCCCAGGTAGCTGCAATCTAGAACCCTCAGGCTTAGTCCCAGGCAGAGTGGTTCAAAGCACTCCACCGCCATCTCGTTTCCCTGACCACACCAGCTCTGCCAAGGTTCTGACAATCCCTTCTCCAGATTGTCCCATCACTGCTGGAAACTTGTTACTGTTCTGCTCTCAGCTGCTTCCGCAACTTCCACCACACAGGTTTCTTGATAAGCAGCAGCCATCTTACGTTGATTCATCACTGTACGATGAGAACAGGCAAGCCTTCTCCAGTGGGTTGTGGAAGAATATCCTATGGGAAGCAACAGAAGCCCCATTGCTTGAGTAATTTAAAACTGAAAAAAAGATTGAATATACTGGCTGGAACAATCTTCCACTGGCAGGCGATAGCCTAGATGTCAGAACTGGTTGTTCTATAGGAACAGGCAAAACTGCTATTTTTAGCAGCGATAACAGAGCAGCATCTCATACTCCAGGCCTTAACCTGCTTGCATTGACTTCAGCTCCCTATGTTTCTAATATACTTTGACCTTTAATCAGCAAAATTCACCCTGCTGTGAAGTGACTGAAATCAGCAATTAGATAGTTATGCCTATATGTTCCACAAAAATGTGTGCCTGTGACAGGGTTTCTCATTGCACAGGCAATATTTCAGGTGACAAATTGTGGAAGGTGGTACACAACATGGTCTTCAAAATCCTCAATGAAAAAGTTAAAAATATATGTGCTGCTTGGTTCTGGCTCTGCTCTGCTCAGGATTTCATAGAAGTTCACGAGGAATTTATCTGTCAAAATTTGAAATACGCATTAAATCTGACAAGAATTGCAGGATGGGGCCAACATCTCCAAAAATAAGCATATTTTACTGATATTTACAACAAAAAAACTTCTGAAATAGGATATTCAGCCAGCATCTTCATTTTGTGAAGCTGTTGAATATAGTAATATGTCTAGGTATTCTCCTACAAAAAAAAAAAAATTGTTTGAACTCATACTGCTAAAATGCATAACCCATCAACCCAAACTGTAACAAGCAAGTAGTTAAGTCAATCAACACTCCACTTACCAGTTCCCTATCTCAACTTTCACTACCTCCTTCCATCGACCACACTCAACTGTACAGCCTTAACTCTAATGTCACACTTTTCCACATACAAATAACACACCATAGACTTCACCACTGTGTATAGAGAATATATCTTAATTTAGCTGAGGTCAGAGATCAAGCTGTATGTGTGAGTGTGACTGCGAGGGATTGCATACGTGCATTGGAGTTGTATGCTGCAATCGAAAAGGACTTTGCTTTGGAGCTATGTCTGTAGGGCTGAATCTCCTGTCACTTGGACTGGCATAAATCAGTGCTACTGGAGCCAATGGAGTTACACAGGTGCAAAACTGGTATCAGTGAGAGGAGAATCAAGCCCAGTATGTTTGTGTATCATGATGTGTGGATGATAAGGCCTGTGAATTGAGTGTGTATTATCTAACTGGTGAATTCCTTGTTTTTTACTGATCACTTTGATAGGAAATGAACTCAACTAACTATAAGTTAGTTTTGTTTTTTTTGTGGGGCCTATAACTATTATATAATCAGTACAGACTGTTTACTCATCTTACTGATGAAATTAAAGAACACTATAGGAAAGAAGGTAAACTAAGTTTTTCAGGATAGGTGCAATATTTTATGTGTATTTTTGCTGCTTTAAAGTATCCCATACAATGCTATGTGAATAATACAAAAAAAGTTTTAAAATATAGTGGCATAATTTGGGGCACTTTTAGAAAGGCTCTGAGATGACAATACCAACAATGAATGTCTTCCTGTGCTGTGGAATAAAACAATATGATGTTCATAAGTTTATATAGCATACTTTTTATTTTCAAATAAAACACAAAAATACAATTAAATTCAACCTGAATACAACCGACAGCACAAAAATGACTGAGGGTATGTCTACATCTACAATTTTGCAGCGCTGGTTGTTACAGCTGTATTAGTACAGCTGTATAGGGCCAGCGCTGCAAGTGGTGTTAGTTGTGGCCACACTGCAGCGCTGTTGGGCGGCTTCAAGGGGGGTTCGGGGAACGCGAGAGCAAACCGGGGAAGGAGACCAGCTTCGCCGCGGTTTGCTCTCGCGTTCCCCGAACCCCCCTGCAAACCGCAGGGAAGGAGACCTGCTTGCACGGGGGTTCGGGGAACGCGAGAGCAAACCGGGGAAGGAGACCAGCTTCGCCGCGGTTTGCTCTCGCGTTCCCCGAACCCCCCTGCAAACCGCAGGGAAGGAGACCTCCTTGCACGGGGGTTCGGGGAATGCGAGAGCAAACCGCAGGGAAGGAGACCTGCTTGCTCGGGGGTTCGGGGAACGCGAGAGCAAACCGGGGAAGGAGACCTGCTTGATTACCAGAGGCTTCCTCAGGTATGCTGGGATACCTGCTTATTCCACGGAGGTCAAGAAAAGCGCTGGTAAGTGTCTACACTTGATTACCAGCACTGGATCACCAGCGCTGGATCCTCTACACCCAAGACTAAACGGGAGTACGGCCAGCGCTGCAAACAGGGAGTTGCAGCGCTGGTGATGCCCTGCAGATGTGTACACCTCCTAAGTTGCAGCGCTGTAACCCCCTCACCAGCGCTGCAACTTTGTGATGTAGACAAGCCCTCAAATACAGAAGTGGACACTCGGCAGATGAATAGACCTCCGTGCAGAGTAAGGTCTTTACTGGGGTTGAAGATAAGTTAGTTATGATTCAACAAAGTTGTGACCATCTGAAAGTGGTTCATCCTGTGCACATGTACCTGCAGCTTGGAACACATGCTTTTCACTGAAGACTCTCAAGCAGCAGCCTGCTTTGCCTGCCTACTTACTGCGTCTTGATCTGGATATTTACTTCCTTGCCCAGGCAGGAAACCCAGCTATTAAGAAGTGAGAGAATACAGAATAAAAAACAGACATATTTAGTATTTTCCTTTTAAGGCCCTGATCGTGCAAACATATATACACATGCCAGCAGGATTTGGCTGAGATGTACTGAAAACTATTGGTCTACACAGCAGAAATATGCAAAAATTAAATATTTTCTGTAAACCCCTTGTCCATGTAGAATGGGTCATTTCTAATTCAACTGCCGGGGCAAGGCCATTATTAACTATTATATTACACTAATTCCAAAGTCCTTCCTTGGGCTGGAGGCATGGCTGGGCTAGGGGCTATACAAGCAGCTGAGACAGTCTAAAGGCCTGATCCAAGCTCGCTGGAGTCCTGCCATTGCCTTCAGGGTTCTCTGACTAGGCAGGGGTGTGACAAGCAGGAGGGGCGCAGAGGTGGGTGACAGGTGACAGCACCAGACCTCGGGTCTTTTGTTTTTGGCCTCCCCAGGTGGACGCAGACCAGCACCGACCCCAGAGGGAGACCAGCATGGCTCTGTTCAGGGCTTGTGACCCAGACTTGCTTCCTGCCCTGGCGGGAGTGGGTGGCGCCCTGGCGAGAGGTGCCAGGAATGGGGCCCGCCAGCTGGCTGGGACTCTCCTGCAGCCGCGTCCCTCCCCTGGGCCCATGGCAGCGGCTTCCTTGGCGCCCCGTTGCAGGCGGGGCGGCTGCGGCACCTGGGTGCGCTGGGCCACGGGCGGCGCCGGCGGGGAGCGCTCTGAGCAGCCGAGCCGGCCGGGCAGCGAGGAGCTGCTGACGGGGGCGGAGAAGCGGATCGTGGCGCTGCACCGGGAGGCCTGCGCGGTGAGTCCCACGCGCTTCCTGCTCGGGCCCGCAGGGCGCTGCTTGTGCAGCCGCCTCACCGCTCCGGGCTGCTCCCGCGGGGCTGGCGACGCGCTGCAGGCTGGGGCTCCCGGCGGACCCGCTCCCCTGCTGCAGAGGCTAATGGGCGGCCCGGGGGCTGCTCAGTGCCGCGCACGCTGGCAGCTTTGCCTGGCCCTCTGCAGCCAGCCCCAGGGAAGTGCATGGGCGGGTTGGCTTGCCTGGGCCTCTCCCTCAGCCTGAGCTGGGGGTCGGCCCAACACCGTGTCCCGAGCACCGGCGTGTGGCCTGGAGATGCAGGGAAAGGGGGGAGGAGGCGGGCTAAACCGGCTGCTCTCGGGATCACAAGGAAGAAGTGGACGTTCATACACAGCCGAGGGAGTGACAGGAGCTCCGTGTCCCAGCAACACTTATGCCACATTAACGATCAGCGACTGTCTTGCCCTTTCAACTTCCCCGGGGCTTGCTGTGGCCAGGGGTCCTTTGGGGGTATTTCATACCGATGGCCTTTATAGGCCATACTCATGTCTCTGCACAGAAGTATTGGCACGTGCCTCTGGACGATCAGAGGTGGCCATTTGCTCACAAGACGCTGCCTGGTGCAACGGGCACTGTAAAGAAAATAAAGTCACAACACCTCACAGGAAACCAGAAAAGCCTTTCGAGCGCGCTCCCAGTTCCATCATCCTGTAAGGTTGGGGCAAGTCACGGAAGGCCTGGGACAAAGAGAACAATTAAGACAGCAAAAGCGAAATCTTTCCGGAGAGGGGCAGCAGTCCCCAGACAGAAAGCGCGTGCAGCCTTGAGTGAGCCATGTTACCTGCACGCTGGGGACTTACAGCACTAGAGCTTAGTTATTTATTATGTCAGGGAGAAATATGACCAAAAATAACAACGTGGTGATACAATGCAACTCTTGGACGCCCAGCAAACTGCCCAGTGCTGGTAGCCTGAACACCAATGTGTATTTACCTAGCCTCTGGGCCTGACAAACTAGCTTACAGTCCTAGTTTTTATGGAATGCTCGGGTGTTTTGCAGGAAGGGAAATATGTCACGATAACAGCTTCAAGGCAGACAGGGTGCCGACATGTGAAGTGACTCTCCCCTTCCATCTCCAGCTCCGGCATTGACATGATTAATAACCGCTTCGCTCCCCTTTGCACGCGGAGAGCTGCTGAGCTGGTACCTCAGCTCCCATACCGGAGGGCGGAGGAAAGTGGGACCGCCCTGTTTTGTTTTCTGCAAAGATGGAAGCAACCTGCTGTAATTGTGCGCGGGGCTCATCACTAGCGGTAGGGACAGCATACATTAGACAGGAGCCCACCATGGAAGGCCCATGAGAACCTGCAGTAAATACTGAGTCTGTAGCAATACGTGGCCTCCGTCTCCTCTCCCCCTGCTCTAGACGACGCACCCTGTTTGCAACGCATGGCGAACGCTTAGCCCTTTCCCCCTTCTCCCACGGATGTGCATCTCCGAGCACCTTGTGCCGCGCGCCCCTCTGCACTGCAACGGCCTCTTCCACCGCCAGCAGTCGCTGAGTTTGCCTGGACAGCCATTGGGCCGATTCTGTTCCGGTTGTGGAGTTTTGCCATTGGCTCCAGCGAGATCGGTCCCAGCAGGAGGTTCCCACTGAGGAATTCCCCCGTTCCTAGGCAGCTGCCCGCCGAAGGGTCAAATGGCAGTTGTGGGCAGTCAGCATGGTTACGGTAAATGACCTTAACGTGGGCATGTCCCGCGGCTAGATTTCCCACCTGCCTTCCCTTGCGCAGGCGGCTGGCTCTGTGCCTTTGCAACCGTTAGGGATGGCTGATGTTTAGCAGGTTTTCTGGACCCGTTTTAAAAATACTTTTGGGCTTCTCTTCTTTGTGTTAGTCCGTCCGCTATCTCAGGGGCTGCAGGCAAACACCAGGAAGTGTGCCCCTTTACGGATGCACTGGCGCAACAGGACAGGGAAGCAAAGGACTTGATTCGCCTACCATTTATGAAATGTGTAGCTCCAGCTTAACTCAGGGAGCGTTATCTTTGCTCTCCAAAACGTAGGAGTGACGTATTTGGTGTAGAACATTTTAAAGCTATGTCCATACCGGTCACGATCCAAAATCCTGGCATCTTAACGTTTCCACTCGCTATAAGCATTGTTGCAATTGCAAAGGTCACTTGATGGAAATGATAATCAAAAAGTGACCTAAATATTAAAAGGTGATATCTTGCTACCACACAGCTTTGTCCAGCACCAGAGGCGGATGCCTGCCAAGTATTTACGTTCCCTCCAATATAAAATAGTTTAACAGTTGCACCATGTTTGCAAATTGCAGTTATACTTTTTAGCGTCAAAGCTGGCGTGATGAAAGTTGCTTTTGATGAAGCAGCACTTGAAAGCAGCAGAAGGTGTCAACATTTTATAACCATTTTAAAAAATAATTTACAATGTAATCAAAACTCAAGAACATTTAGAAAGGGAAAAGAATGTGGCATAAAAAAGTCCAAAAGTGACTAACGTGAACAGGAAGAGTGTAAATGTCACATTCTCTTAGACCCTTCTCTGGAAGCATGAATACAGCATCATACATTTACCCTTTCTTATAATTCGAAGTGTAAATGCATCTGCAACCTGGGAGTGAAAGTCCATTTTCTTCTAAAAAGTTTAGAATAATTTAGAGAATATATAAAATATCTCTAAGGAAATGAATGGGAAAGGCTGAATCTATGGCTATGTTAAAATATGCACTGCTGATACTCTATTACTTCCCAAATCTCTTTATTTGTCAGTTCTGAGTTACAGAGTATAAGGGTCAGATTATAATAGTTGAACTGGTTTCAGTTAAGCAGTTGGATTTTAGGGAGATAATGTCAAAGCACTTCCAGTTTGAAACCACAAAGAGATGAAGACCATGTAGAATTGAGGTTGACTCTGTTTTTGGGTGGTTCTTTTTAAGGCTGGCCTGCAGAACTATGTGGATCCAGTTACTGGCTATTTAGTGTTCACCAAAGTTGCCCACTTGCAGAGAGGAAAATGCTGTGGTTCTGCATGCAGACATGTGAGTATGAAATCCTTGCTTTTCTGCATTAAAATAACTTTGAAAAAATATTTTAAATGCTGGCATTGGAAAAGCTAGCAAGCTATCTGGCATGTTTCACTGTGAAATTTAGACTAGCCAAGGACAATAAGTCCAGGAAAGGTCACTGAGGGATTTTCTTAAAGTTAAAATAGAATGCTGCAACATTTCAGGTTAACATTATCTACTTGAACTGCTAGGAGAATTTCGCAGGAGTTATTTAATAAACTGTTGTTTTATATAAGTCACGTTCTCCTTGGCCAGTGCCAGTTGCGTATGAAAAGAACCAGCATGTCAGAAAGTCTATTCCGAGCAAACTTTCTCCTTTTAAAGACATGAGCTAACATAACCGAGATATTTTGCCACAAATGTAGTTTAGTTTTCTAGAATTATGTTGAAGGGTCTGTTTTCCAGTCTGACTGAGAAGTACGGTGGAATATTGTGTGATTTTTATAATAATAGGACTTGCTGTCGGTATTTTCTGAATACCATTTAGACATCGAAATTGTGCAGTGTGAGAAGGTAATATTTTATATTTTGCATACAGAGTACAATCCCGCTTCCACTGAAGTAAATAGCATAAGTCCCGTAGCTTTCAATGGCTGACAAGATCAGGCCCATAATAATATGTTGATCAAATTCACCTTACTCAGGCGAGTAGTGTTTAACGCCCCAGGTGGGTAACATATATTTCCCCTTAGTAAATTTATAGTTATTAGAACATGCTTTAAAGAACAGCGCACGGAAAAAGGGAGAAGGAGGTAATTTACAGTTCAAATGTGCAGTGCTCACTTTTAGTTCCTCTTTGGCTTCTTAGTTGGAAAAGTTTTCTTGTACCACTATTGCAGTGTGAAATTCGTGAGTAATGATGCCAAAGACTCACTCTTTGATGAAAACTCATTAAGTACTTTTATAAAGAGAGAGTCAGTTGCTAAGACGTTTGACAACAAGTTTAAAATGATCGGGAAATGTTTACACTTTTTACAGACAATATTGAAAGGCTAGAATGTTATTGTCCTGGCTGCCCCTTTGCCTTGCTAGGAGCTCTGTTATGCAGAACAGTTTGCAATAATGCACCAACTAAAGAAGTTTAAGGGGGTGGGGGGACAGATTACTTTGGTCAGTCAAATTCTTCGAGTTGGAAGGACTATTTAGGAAATGGTTCTTGGTCACTAATTAGGACCATTTGCTTGGGGTTGCCATTATTTTCCTGCTAGTCTGGAGGGCACAATAGATCACATGATTTATATAATATAATTAACGATTCTTTAACCGTAGCAGGGTTGAGCTTTTTCTTACTGGTTGCTAAATAATGCAATAATGACTTGTTTTATTTCTTCTGCAGTGTCCATATGATCAAGCTAACGTAAAAGACCCGTCCAAAAAGAAGCGGTTCAATTCATTTTTTTATACCTGACCATCAGTGCGTTTGCCATCTACGATGGAGACTGCAGAAACCTAAGCCAGAATCAGTTCTTTGTGGCTTCGAGTGCATGAAAATTGGCATTCCTTTTATCGATCCTGGGTTATTTGAATACATTTCAATTGTAATAAAAACCAAGCTAAACTGTGTGTGCCTGAGTGTTTCAGATGCTACATTATTAGTGATACTCCTTTTCCTTTCCTTAGCGTTATAAATCACACGTTACAAACTGAGACCACGATTAATTTCGCTGTAAAATCAAGAATCCGGGTGCAGGCAGTACTCAGATTACCATCCCTTTACTTAACACTGCTACTGTATACACCGTAAATCACTTCAAGAGATGTTGTTGATTTTGGTAGTAGATCGAGGAGTTTCAGTGATTTTTTTTTATTTACATCACTGAAGGCCGTGTGTAACCTACAAGAATGCCCAATAAGTGTAATCCCATTGCAAAACGGGAAATTCTAGCAGTAAGAATTTAAAAGACTATATATTTGTATTTCGTTATATTGTGTGAATCAAATTAGAGAAGTCTGTTTGGAGCATGGCCCATACTATTTTATCGCATCATGCTGACATTCGAAGATCGTTAGATAGGCCATTAAAAAAATTAGTCTGAATTGAAGTACCACTGACACCGAGAGTGGCATTAAACCCAGATCGAACCACAGCATCAAGCTTTCGCCTCCATCAATTTCTCCGCCACTCTGGTCCAAGGAGAATGAAGACAAATGTGTCGTTACCAAGTCCATCTGCCATTCATTGAAACATCGTAGCATCGTTAAGGGTGGCAAAGCACACACAGAATCAAACGTCGATCTTTCCACCCCTATGGAAAGGGGTGGTTGTTGCCATCTCCTTGAGGTAAAAATCAAAGGAGGCTTCCTGACAGACTCATTACAAGGTAAAGTCTCTGGAACTGAAAGGAGGGGCAGTGGGGGTCCCACAGATGCGTTTGAGTTTCTGAATAATTTAACTCCTGTGTATTTGATTGAACATCAGTCTGTTTGGTGTCCAAATTAGCAAGTGCCTTTGAAAAGACGAGAGAACTATGTTTGCAAACATAAAATGAAATGTAAAATATCCTACAAATATTCATGAGCACCCAGGAGGTACTTAACTGTTGTATGATAGAAGACACCTAACTAGGACGTCTTAGCTTTATTTTATTTTGTTTTGTTTTATTTTCAAGTCCTGTTCTATTTCCCATGAACGTTGGTGGTATCTTGGCTATTGTATTTTTGTCTCTTTCTCATTAGGAGTAAATAGCCCCCAAATATTCCTGATTAAGTTTTCCACTGACCCCTTTGTGTTTCCATCAAACAGCCCCCCGCCAAGTACCTGACAAATATCTTTAAGATCGAGATGGCTTCCTTCCTACCTACCTCCCCTCAAATATGATGTGCGAGCTGGGTTATTTGTAGGCAGTGATTGGACATTTAGCTATCATGATGTTATCTGAGAACTCCAAGATGGATATTCCATCTTAGAAAAAGGACAGGAGGGGGGATATGGTTACCCTTAGCTGTTGTAATAAGCCGAAAGATTTCCCTTCCCCTCCCCGTTTGTGGATTGTGGAGCACCCGAGTCTACTTAAACTGGAAAGTATTGTCAGTTGTTTGGTTGTCCCAGTTTGGTCCACTTTAGCTTTGGTTGAACGAAACGGCTTGATACCCATCCTAGAAAGCTCCCTGTGCAGCCTCCCAGATGCTAAGATTTAGATCGTTTGAACGTCAGCGCAGCCTTCTGGTAACATTAAACATCCAAATGGATTTCGTTTGCGTATTAATATCGTTCCTTATGTATTAAGATGGGAGAGCAGCAGTTCAGAGCTAAATTCCATTTGCCTCGTTTTAGTAATTGGATCTAAATGAACACTCACGTCTGGCAAGTAAATAGACTGAAGCCACATTAAACAGAATGTGTACAAATAGCGGAAAATCCTTGGAATCAACGTTCTAGCAAATAGTAAATTAATGTTTAGTGTTATTAGGGGTGTTTAGATAGCCCCATGTATGTATGCAAATACATAGAGGGAGATTTTTATTGCAGGGAAATACAGGTATAAAAATCCTAAATGAACTGATCTGCTGCACTTAAAAGTATCCAAAGGTAGAATCTCATCAGTTTTGGGGCTAGGGGAATCAAATGGTAGTTACTATAATTTAAGGATCCACAAGTAACCAGTTCCCCTTGTGTCAACATAGGAGGAGGATCCATCGTTCTTGGTTATCTTATTAGCAGGAGAATTTCCAATGTAAGGTCTAGTTATGTCACCTCCACAGCAATAATAACAATGAAATAAAGCATGACATTATTTAAGCATGACACAGCAAGTAGCTTATTATAAGCCTTGCATATTCCTCTGTCTCTTGCTCCCATTAGGGCGTCGGTAATTGGAAAAGATATATATATATGTATAGAGATAGATAGATGATATAGATATTCTAAAGGAAATCATTAGATGGGGAAAATGCATCGAAGGTTCTTTTAGATGCCTTTTGCGTATGGAAAGGGCAATACATCTGGCCATATAAACTGCTGGAGCTCACTTTAGAATGGAATCTCTCTTTTCCCCCTTTCAATTTTGTGAGAGGAACAACGCTTCTTCCAAAGTAGCTAATGCAGACATAGGCTGGGAATAGCAGCAATACATTGGTCGTGGGGCAAGAAAAGGCTCCTTCGAAGTAAGCAGAAAAGATACAGAAGGTGCAGGTGTCCCAAGAAGATTCCAGATAGAACAAGCCCACTTAAGTATACCTTTATCTATCTATCTATCTATCTATTCGTGCACACGGCCAATTTCAAGACGATACAGAGATGCCGTTGCTGTGATTAAAGCTCTTCAGCATTAAGGATTGTTCTTGCCGTTGGCAGGGCTGGCTTTAGACTACCTGTTTGTAAGTGGATTCGATGAAAAACTTTTAAAAAACGTGTCACCATCATGCATATTATGAAAGCAAAATAGACCTGCGGCTGCTTAATGTCAGTAAGTCAAACTTCGTGTATTTATTTTTTATCACCCGCCCACAAAATACCAATCCTGCAAAAAAGATTGCGACGCTTTTAGTATTATAGCACTTTAATTACTTTCCCTCCTTCACACCTCCTTAATCAGTCACTTCAGATGAGTTGCTGTAACACGAGATCGCGGTATTTACTGCAGGTCCAAGTTAAAATTCTATGGTAACTGAAATTAACAAGCCTTCCCCGAATATCACCCATGAAACTCTGATTTCAAGCGTTCAGCATGACATTTCCATGCATTATTATATAAGTCATCTAGCTACTTGTAAGGACCAGAGAGAGAGATATTAAATACACCAGGAGCAGAGCCTTCACCAACCGTGGGATTACTGACGAGATTCCCATCTTAAAGAACACGCTGAATGTCGTGGCGTGGACAGGAACACTTCAGCGCCATGGTGCTATTATTTTGTCTGCAGCATGAACTTGGTTCACACCAGCAGCTGTTTGTTGACAACTACCACCACAACTGCCAGAGTCTAGGCAAACTAGGCTAGGGGATTTGCTGAACTGCCAAAGAGAGCATCATCAACCCCCAAACCCATTCCTGGCGCTGCACCTTCCTTACACGTGGTGGATTAATTGCTTGCAGACACTTACAGATTTTTGTCCATGACTGTACCACAAAAGCGTTATTTCTGACTTCGTAAGATCATTAGCATTCTTTGCTGTTTCGAATAAAGACTCATGTTGGCTACAGACACTAAATGGCCACGCTGCTTAGGAGAGAGGAGAAGAAACAGTCACTGAGGGTGAGGGAGTCATTTAGTATTCCTGACCCAGAACCAACTGCCCCCGCCGTTAGGATTCTCACCGAAAACCCATCTCCAGAAAAGCCATTCTGTAAATAATTGGTGAGACAGACGCGTGTACTGCTCTCCCCTAGGCTCATGGTTGAAACCCCTGGGCTTCTGGCCGTGCTGGGTTTCGCATGGCCCTGTAAGGAGAATGACTCTTAAAAATTACTCTCAGATCCATATTTTTTCTATTGTTTTGAGTCAGTGGATCGTTTGTCATCCGTGCCCTCACCTAAGAAGCAATGATTCCAATTCTACTTGGCATCTGATTTTATTCTAATAGGTTAAATTGGATTCAGTTTTACAATTATCCGAGGTTTGGCTGCCTTGTATTGTATGACAACTCCCAATTTCATCGGTTTTGGCAATGTGAGATTATTCCGTACATCATATCACATCCTATCAGGCTGAAGTTTGCTGTTTAGAGAATCCATTCGAGAGGGGTTCTTTTTATGAAAGTGGGAAGGGTCGATACATTCCAGGGCTGGTTCGGTACGATTTTCAAAAAAAGTACAGAGATGGCCCCAACACAGAGGAGTTGCTGCTCAGCTGTGAATAGAAACAGAGCGAAATGATGGCATGATGGGGAAATAGTGCAGTATTTTAACAGCCCTCCAGTCCTTGCCGCCTTTTTTTAAAAAACCAAACCCCTAATATGTTATTTGCTTTACTAGGTTTATTTACAACTAGCTCCCCATTAGCACCTCACCTGATTACTGAGGCGGGAGAGCTACGTCAGGAGAGATGACTGAGGGAGCTATACCAAGAAAATCCAGCAAACCAGCTACTTTTGGGAGGTGGGGGTTCTTTTTTTCCATGCTTTTTTGTTTATTTGTTCTGTTTAAAACAGATTTGGAGGAGTAAACACGAAAGTAAAGGACAGGTATAAAGTGTCTGTTGGTGAGAGGTCAGAGGTTAGAAATTCACGTCAGTTCTGTGGTAGAGGCTGTGGCGTGGGGCAGGGAAAGGGAAAATATCTTTCCACCAAGCGGCTTGTTGATTTTAATTAACACAGGGATTCTCTGCTAGAAACAAGGAACAACCTCCATCTACTGGCTAGATCATTACGTCTCGTCTCCTTCCAAAACCCATTCCTCACTCATTAAGAAGGGAACAATTCTGGGGGAAGCTGCTAAGGTCTTAAGGTAAGATCCTGCCTGAGTCTTTGCTAAGAATACAACTATTTAGACCTCACGGATGTCATTTGCTTGCTTTTTTTTTTTTTTTTTTTTTTTTTGAGCGGCACAGAATGGGCTTTTCCCCAGGTGTATTCGCAGGCGACATTTGGTGCATGTGAGTGTGTTTTAATCTAGAAATAGCAGCCTTCGAAGATTGAGCCATTCTTTTTAATAAAAGAGCGGCTGGAAGAGGGGAGGCTGTTTTGGGGTGGGTTTTTTTGTTGTTTTTCGGGGGGGGGGGCTTCTTTACCAAATACACTAAAATATGACCAGTTCCCTGGGAAGCTTCGTGCGTCCTTGTTCTGATCACAACCAGGGTGCAAATACAAGGTTCATAGAAAACAATTAACAAGCTAACAGTTCTGAACTGCTCAACACAGTTCGGTGCTAGACTATAATCTTGCTTTTGGATGTGTGTTTATGTGTTTGCGGTTACTCCCCATTTGGCTATGTGTTTCGCATTACTGCGCCGCATTATTTGTAATTAAAATAACCTCTTCTCAAGCCAATCAAATACGTACACATTTCCAGGTTACTGGGAGATACAAGCACTTTGCTCTAGCTGGGTTTTTTCCTCCAATTGTTCTTTAGATAAAGATAATCTGTGTTTGTGTTACTCCGAGACTAAGAGCCACCGTACAGCTAGCCTGGGAAAGAGAGACTGATTTTGTGAATCTCTGAGATTGTAATGCATCAGCTTTCTCCATTTCTGTATCATTCGAAAGTTGCCCGCAGAATATTTATGGGAATTCGAGCAGACTTCTCCTGACAGAAAAAAGGTGGTGCTGGCAGAGGAGAGACTATTTCTGATATCGAAGAGGATATTTACACGACAGTATTGTTTCCTTAAAATGCAATTCATTTAGACGCTGAAGCAGCTATATCTGAGCCCACTGCAGAAGGAATGTAACAACATTCAGATTTTCCTCCTTTGTGCCCAAAGTACTTGTATTAGCCGCGGATTTTGCGGGGTGATTAAATTGATCGTTAAAAGCATTTATCCCATCACTACCTTCTAGAGCAGAAAACAGCATTAGGATTTGAAAATAGATTTCACTGTAGCCACCGCACTCGAAGGCACCAGGATCAATGGTACTGCTGCTTCGAGAGGGTTGTTTGTTAATTTTACTTCATTTTCCGAGTCAATTAAATTGGAAATTACGGAACAGTTCGGGCACGTGAAAGAGGGAGGTAGATTGCTGGGTTTTGTGTCTGTGGTCAGTTGTCCGACCCCTGATCCGGCTCGTCAGAGTAGCACTAAGCAGCCCGACACACCCTCTGGCATTGCCACGGTGCCATTCTCCCCAGATAAGCAAACGCTTGATTTAAGGTAGACTAAGGCAAAACCTCCTCTGCTTAAAGAACCCGACTGCTTGGATACTCTCCCCCTTCTTCTAATTATTATTTGTCAGTTATTAGTTTGTATGTAGACCTTGTCCTAAATCCTCAGAACTAGACACAAGATCCATTCACGCTTTAGCAGGCTTGAGGCAGTAGTCCGTGGCAAAAAGATTACGGTCTCGATAGCAAAACGGATCCAAATGATCGCATTCGCACGCAGGAAATCTGCCCTGGGCGCATGCTAATTGCAAAGCTGGAAGTGGTTTCAGCCGTCGCAGGGAAGGTTCCATGGAAGCGCTGAAGCGGAGGCGCGTTTTGTGACCACTGCAAAGCATTCAGTGTCGCGATACAGAGACAGGGCAACATTTTACCTGCCGGGATGATCTCAAAAACAAGAGCATCCGTCTCACCCCTTTAGTCCGGGAGTCCGAGCCGCACCCTGTCTCTGTCTTTGTAAGGGAAAATCTGAAATCGCATAGCACGAGCTGAATGGAGCCTGGATATTACTCAGCGTCATTGTATCCTTCCTAAAATGCCATTGATAGAGAGATTGGGTGGGTGAGGCCGTGTGAAATGAGAAACCAAATTCAGAATCAGTAGGGCACTGGTATAAATCGATTCCAAGAGGAGAATCGTTCGATTGGATGTGACATTTCCTGTCGGATTAGTTTTAAATGATGAATTCTCTCTCCCGTCCAACCAAACCAGCAAAACTCCTCCAGGAGCCAGCTGTCTGTCGCCCACCAACCTGCCCGAGAGCAGCAGAGTTACAATGTACAAAGAGAAATGAAATCTTAAGAATATTGAAACAGATTTACCTTGGTCTACTACGGGCCTTTTGGAAACGAAGAAGTCACGTTTGGTGCTAGCAATAAAGTTTTAGTGTCGCTCTAGGTCAGGAGTGGTCTGTCAACATTAGGATGTTAACGAGAAAAAGTTTAAGAAACCCCTGGCCTTTGCTGGACCAGCAGCAGCAGCAGCAGCAGCTAGTGTATCCTTCACCGTAGCTGATGGAGCAGAAAGAAAGGACTCTAATTAATTAAGTGCGCCCAGTTGTAAGGGGTTTAGTCATTTCTGAGTTTTGTTATGGGATCTGCCCAATTATTCCTAGTAGCGCCACTGAGCTAACATAGTGATAGAAATGTAACAAATGATTTTTGGTTGGTTGGTCTCTCTCTCAAACGCCCTGGCTGGCTCGGAAGCTTTCCCTCTGCACCTGCAAGTTTTTCACTGAACCCAGCAAAAAGCCATTAGCAGAGAAAATGGGGAGGAAAAGGGGAGAGAGCGCTTCAACTTTTCAAGAGCACTTTGCCTGAAAGCGCCCGGGAGCTGCTATTGTAAACCCCGCTTCCTGTGGGGCGGGCTGGCAAGGAGAGAAGGCAAGAAGAAGCCACTTTCGGATGAGTGACGTGGTGGAGGGAAACCTGCAGCTCATTGTACTCCTTTCTGGGCACGGAGACTAGCCTTTATTTTCAGTGCGGTCCCAGAGGTGCGGTCGCACCAAACCACACCTCTCTAGGCTCCGGGCACAGGCGATGAGTTTGCTCGGTCTCAGCCTCAGGCAAACGGGCAGCGAACAGCAACACACAGGACAGGGCTCGAGCGGTCCTGGCTGAGGAGAGAAACAAACACATATCGGATTAGGGTCGCCTCCACGCTGAGTCCGGGGTGATTTTGAGCACGTATCTATTCCAAACGCAAGCGACTTCCTCTCTGGCAAACAGGGCCTTGCGGGGCAATCCTGATCGTTCTCATAAACCCGAAAACACTGGGAAGCCAGCTAGTTGGGGCATGGTTTGTTTCCGCTACTACATGAATATTTGGAAGGGCATAAAAAACACTTTAGGCAAAGAGGAATTAGCTAGATTTACAGTGATAACGGGGATATTTATATCATCCATCTGTTTAGAATAGATTTTTAATCATTTCCTAAACAGCTCTGCACCACAATGCACTACACACCATTTATATATGCGCGAACACCTGTAATCTCTCGAATAGGTGTGCGCACATGTATCCACACACACTCTCTGTAAACGGTTTAAATCTCTTCTATGTGGAGAGTAGAGTTCGTGCTCTTCCTTTAAGCCATTAACCCCTTCATCTTTCATTACAATTGTTATAATTAGGCAGCAAAGCCGTTGCTTCTGAATTCCTTTCCTAAAGCTTCATCTACCCACATTTGCTGTGCAATCTTGGCTTGTATCCCCCCCAACTGTTTTTTCTTGGGGGGCAAAGTAGGTGGAGAGGCAACTTCTTCATTTTCTGGCCTGGTTTGCGCAGCTCGGCAATAAATAAATAAATACATTTAAAGTTTAGAAATTCCACTGCAAACAACACCCGCAGCCCGGATTGAATCGCCTTGTTTACCTTCCTTGTGGTTTGTTGTGCTAATTGACTTGTTTTCTCCAAGGAGAACCCACCCCTTTGAACAT
Organism: Gopherus evgoodei; assembly: GCF_007399415.2. Lineage (NCBI taxonomy): Eukaryota > Metazoa > Chordata > Testudines > Testudinidae > Gopherus > Gopherus evgoodei. The sequence goes on from NC_044329.1 coordinate 68,182,625, forward strand.
CCCCACTCCCCCTTTTATTTCCAGGCGTTGACTGCTTTTCAGGAAACTGCTATTTGGGAGAGGAACTACCCATTTTTAAGGAAGAATCCCTGACTCTTTTGTGTCTGCCGTATCGTGTTATAGGCATTACTCTCCCATTTAAAAAAAAATTGATTTCCATCCAAAAGGGCTAATTACATTACTTACAGTAAATAGCAGCCCTGCTGTCCAGGGTCTAGTGTGCCAACCGAGAAAAAAATACCGGCTTATTTCACTTGATTGGCTCCATCTTTGTGTGAAATTGTGTTTTATGAGCTGTATTCTGGCACTGGGAGGAATGTAGCAACACTCAATCTGCGAATAACATTCATTTCAGCTACTTGGGGCGAAAGAGAAGGGCGGATTTGGGGGTTACATGGGCGGGGGCGGAGACGCCAGGAGTCCCTGTTCGAAAGGAAATGGGGGCTGGAGGGGGTATTTTCACGAGTCGTGCTGGAGTTTAGGGCAGAAGGCCACTGAAGGAGCCAGGGGAGAAGAGCTGCCGCCAGGAAGATCCTGCAGCGGGGATTGAGGTGTCAGGAAACAGCCTGCAGCTGTTGCAGAGAAAGGCAAGGCGGAGAATGGTGTGAAAAGTAAGTGGGGAGAAGCTAGAGCTGGCCCAGCCTGACTGTCCCACCCAGCCCTGCACACAGCGCTCGCTGGCACCGGCGCAGCCAGCTGAAATCTCCGCTTCTCCCCGGGAGTTGTAGTGCGCGGCGCAGAGCTGCAGCTGGGGAATGGTTCCAGGGGGGGCTTCCTCCCTGCCCCATAACTCCCCCCCTCCTCAGCTCACGGGATAAGGTGGGGCTGCGGCTGGGGTTTGCTTGCACTGTGAGGCTGAGGGCGAAGGACTGGGGTCAGCGCCCGGCTGGACTTTAACAGGGCTGGAAGTTTGAACTTCACCTGGGGCTGATGCTGGGGGGTGACTCATACCCCTGCGGCTGGACAGGAGCAAGTTGCCTGGCGCTATCCCCAGCATGCAATCTCTGCCCAGAGTCTGCGGTTACGTCTTCCACGTGGAGGCCTGGGTCCACCCGACACGAGCGGGACTAATTACCCAGCATCATTTCCATGGACACAGTAACTGAGGGGAGCTTAATGCTATTTGGTTAATTACTCTGCTGGCAAGGTCCAACCTCTCCCCACGATAGTAACCTCCACCTACGCTCACAAAGGTGTTCTTCACATTTTCCTGCCGCCACCAAAGGGCCTAAATGGGGGTGAATCTGGGGTCTGTAGGCGGCCTTGGCCATTCAGCACCATCAAGGGAGACAATAAACACTGCAAGATCCTGCACTTCTATGGGCAAAGCTGGAGGGGGGAGGCGAGACGGGAGAGACCCACCAAAACAGTCCAATAGGTACTTCTCAGCTCACCAACCCTGCACAGGATACTCTGAGTTTTCCTTGTCCCTGTAACCTCCGTTTCCCCCCCCCTCTCTGTGTTTGGTGTGGGGTGGGGGTATAGATCCCACCTCACCCACCATCCCCAACTGGCATGTTTGTCACTGCTTGCCCATCACCGGGGGTTGAGAGGAGGATGACAGGTCTTTGTTGTCTGAATAAAAATCAGTAGCAGCTCTAGGGAGAGAACTCCTCCTACTAAATTATCAAAAATGGGCTGGCTTTAGTCTCTTAACAAATTGGACAGAGCTCCGGAAAGCAGCAGTCCCAAATCCAACCTACAGGCACTGGGAACTTTAAAGCAACCAGGGACTGCTGAAAATAGCACTTCTTTTTGCTTTCTTTGTGTTCAAAACTATTTCCTTTCCCGGCCGATTTGGCTGCCCCTAGTTCCAAGTCTCTTCAGTCAGGAGCCCCCGCTCTCCAGCGCAGTAACAGATTCTCCTGCTTGGTTTTTTTGTTTTGTTTTTTTGTTATTCTTATTATATTATTGTTCTTCTCCCCCTTGTTTGTTTTCTGCACATCTTCAGGAAGCCTTCGGTTCTTGTGCAAAGAGAAGCCACTATTGCAATCTCCCTCTGCCTGCTCCGTGCGCCTTGGTGTAGACATTTTGGATGATCTAAAGACTCTGGGGTCTGTATATGGAAATAGTGGGGTGCAGAGCGGAAGAAAATACTTGTCCTTTCCGTCCCCCAGCCATGCTTTTCCACGGGATCTCCGGAGGCCACATCCAAGGAATCATGGAGGAGATGGAGAGGAGATCCAAGACCGAGTCCCGCCTGGCCAAAGGCGGACAGATGAACGGCCGGGAAACGGTAAGAAAGAAGCAAGCACCCCTTTAAAGGGAATCACTGCAAGATACGAGCCTGCACCCTGATAGACACAGTCTGGGGGAAGAGAGAGACTCTGCTTTCCTCCCTCCCCCATTCCCTTATGCCCCTTAAGTTTAGAAACATTTCTGAGGCTCAAGTTAATCACCAATCGCTCTCTAATGGAGTCTGTTATGCTGGGAGGCTGAGCCATGCATTCGTCTAATATTTGGGTGTATGTGTGTGTGCGCGCGCTCAACTGAGTCATAAGAGGGAAAATATTTTAAGTTTCATAAGAGGGACACGTTTTAACTCATTATAGCGAAGCAGACCTCTCACTGTTGCATAGTTTGCAGTGGGAGCTTTGCTTTCTCGGTTATCAAGGGGCTACGGCCGGGTTTTGAAAAGGTGTATTTTACCCTTAGCAGCCCTGGCACTTTCCAGACTGGATTGTAGAAATCTTCGCTACAAAATAGTTTGTTTTCTTCGGGGTGAGGGGCGGTGTTTTAAGTAAAAATGTCGCTTTAATGTCTGAAAAGGGAGCAGCCCCGCTGAATATTATTTCTTACGATACATTGTCTGGAAATAATCTGTCTTTTCTTAGCAAACGAGTTGTAACCTTGGCATCCCACGTCTGAACAAACGGTCCCCTAGCTTCATGAAATATCTTTTCTGCCTTTCTCCTGCTTGTAGGACTTTCGTTGAGCACTAGAACACAAAGTAATGGCCTGGGGAACTGCTCTACGGAGCTATTGGTTTTCCCCCTTCCTCTGTTAAATAAACTCCTGAGGGTTTTACAGTGTTAATTCAGCTCATTCCCCCAGTTGTTACAAAAGGGGGAAAACAATGAATTGCGTTTGCATTTTCAGCTGAAAAGAATTCGGTGATAAAAACAGATTAATTTTTTACTTTTCATAAAACAACAAAACAAAACAAAACCCAACTATTTTAAGTTTACGTTTGTGGGGGTTATTCTGGTATGTACACTATCCCTCCATCTCCATTTCTTATTACTGGGATTTCTTATGGAAAACAGGCCAACAGAAACTTGAAAAGATTTATTAATGAAAGGAAAAGTCAATAATTTTAAGGGAGGAAACCCTCCCTGTGCATTCTTTTCATGAGGATCACTCTCCAACATTTTGATTGTTCTCAATTAATTCTTCACGGACTATTTCCCCTTCATTTCTGCTTTAAGAGGCCTATTTGCATTTAGAGGAGGGATTTTAAATAGTTTAAGCTGTATTGAAATTTAACAGGAATTCGAATTGGGAGTGTCTCCACTGATGCAAATTTCCAGGGCAGCAAGGCGATATTTTTCTACTCGTAAAATACTCGGTAGTCTGGATTTCCTAGCGCCAAACGGTGCAATTTTAAAGCTAACGGGGAAGATACATCCAACTCTGTAACTTCCCCAGGACTAGAAAACAATCAGGTCTCGTTTTCTAGTGAGGCCTAATCACCGGGCTACAGGTACCGAAATGAAATTACATCATTAGAGAAGGCTCAATGGGCTAAACAACCAAGTCGTGTCCTAGTAAATACATCCCTAGGGGAGATGGTCTGGCCCCTTCAAAGGCCAGCGAAAATGCAGCCAGTTCGGTTCGGAACAGCTGGGGGTTCTTTCTGTGAGACCAGTCTTTGGTTCTTGCAGCAGTCCCAGTGCAAGAATCACACCGCCCGCTTGTCTTGATTTGTTTTCTCATCCACTTTGTGTGGTTGTTTTGCAGAACATGCCCCCAATGAGCCCCGAGAAGCCTGCTTTGTGTGCTGGCTGTGGAGGGAAGATCTCAGACAGATATTACCTGCTGGCTGTTGACAAACAATGGCACCTCAGGTGTCTCAAATGCTGTGAATGTAAACTGGCTTTGGAGTCAGAACTCACCTGCTTTGCCAAGGACGGCAGTATTTACTGCAAGGAGGATTATTACAGGTACAGCACTCAGTCCCTACCGCTTCAAATGCACATCCCTTCCCAGAACAGCAGCGGCCAAACCTCTCATCTCCAGCTAGGGATAGCTTCTTATAGGCAGAGACTTCTCATTTATATACACGTGGCTTTAGGGCAATTGCATCAAATGTGCCCCCTTTGTAAATCTCGCACGTGGAAAATACGGATCGACATTTTCAAGAGGCACAAAGATAAAGCATGTTACGGTATAAACAACAACAGGAGATAGTCAGTTTCCCACTGGTCTAAGTGCGGTGGGATCTCTGCCTAAATTTCAAACAAATGTTTCCCTGTAGCTGTAGTGTGTATATTCATTTCCCGTTTCCCAAGAGCAAGGGTCCCCTTCCTGAATTGGCTAGGTATCTAAGCTAATGGCAAAGCTCTGCTTTGGAGAGACGCTGTAAAGAATAGCAGAGACAGCTCTTATTGATACAACAAACCATCCGTTCTGCTAAATCAAATCAACTCCTTGCAGCTCAAGACTAGATTTTTAATTGTCATCGGTCAGTGGCTCTAGACAGGCAGGATTCCAGCAGAGCGCAGTTTTGTGGCTTGCTTGATTTGTTTTGATTTTCCCCCAGCCCCCGTGCTCCGTTCTCTCTCCCTCCCAGCCTCTCAGTCTGGTTTACGGTTTAAGGAACGAAAAGGAAGTCGAGAACAAGTTTTCCCTCAATGCTGCTTATTTATCTTCATTAACGCTAGTCGAGATGTTGTAAAATAAAATAAAAAAAATAAAATAAAATCCAGGCAGAAAGGTCAGTTTCCTGAGACAATTAAAGTGGACTATTTCTGGCCCATTCTGGTTTTCTCATACACAGAATTTCTAACAAGCCCAAAGAGTTTACGTTAGCCAGGGCGGAGACTTCAGGAGAGGCCTACCTGAAAGCTGTTCTCTGAAGGTTGGGTAGAAATGGGTCCAGCTGCAAGATTTGGGAGCAAATATTTTTAGGCTCTCAGTTCAGGAGCAGAAAGGAGGGTGGGGTGCGTGATTCAAGTCAGGGGAGCTGGGCAGCACCTGGGGGCTGGGCAGTACCTAGCATCTTCCTGGTTGATGCCCACTTTTCTGTTTCCTTCAGAAGGTTCTCCGTGCAGAGATGTGCCCGCTGCCACCTTGGGATCTCAGCCTCTGAAATGGTCATGAGAGCTAGGGAGTCGGTTTATCACTTGAGCTGCTTCACCTGCACCACCTGCAACAAGACTCTGACCACAGGCGATCACTTTGGCATGAAGGACAACCTGGTTTACTGCAGGGCCCATTTCGAGACCCTTTTGCAGGGTGAATACCCGCCTCAATTGAGCTACACTGAGCTGGCTGCCAAGAGCGGAGGGCTGGCACTGCCTTACTTCAATGGCACTGGCACAGTCCAGAAAGGGAGGCCCAGGAAGAGAAAAAGCCCAGCTCTAGGAGTGGACATCGTCAGTTACAACTCAGGTGAGAACAGCGCCCTGAACCTTTCACTCCACAGAAAGGGGCCTTCTCAGACTCCCCTCCCCAGCCAGGCCATATCCCAGTTAACCACTGGAAATCAAACAAACAGTGCTCTGAGGGTGGAGCATTTGCAGGAAAGCGAACAGAAGCCCTTCTGAAAAGCTGTCTTCCTCTATTAATGTCAAATACCCAGGCAGTCACTTCTCACGGTGAAGACAACACCCCCACTCCCACCCACAAACTCAGCCCTATAGCTCTGTAGGAATGCGGGAGAGGTGGTTGCTTTGATTGTCTCAAAATCAAACCCTCCATCACTCGGGCCCCAATTCAGGGTCATCTAAACTGATTAACAGAAAATAAATCTGGAGGAAATATGTCTGATTTCCCTTGGTCCGCAGGCCTGCATGTGAATCCGTAGGTACTGTACTGATATTGTAATTCATTCCTCAGGCTGAATAGTTTCCTATTTTGCTGGCACTTTTTTTTTTTTTGACCCTCTCCTCCACCAGCAGCCCCCTGCAGCGGGGCAATAACAAGTAGCGTATCTGCTCCGTTCACAATGAAAGAAAGGGACAACAGCTGAGCTGAAACAGCGTTATTACTCGAAACGCTTTTAACCTTAGTACCTTTATCATCCAAACATCAGAAAGCGCCACGGGCCCGAATTAAAGAATTTCAGGCAAGTCACACAGAGTTTCACTAACCTGCAGACGAACGAATTAACCGAATTTAGACCGAATTAAAAAATAACCGATCCCAAACGAATATTTTTACTGAGTTTCGATTTATTCATGACATTGCCCTGTAACACGGAAAGAAAGGTGTGTGTTGAGTCTGGGGGTGTTACAGTGAGCAGCTCTGTGTTTTCCTGTGTAGGCAGCAAGACTTTCAACTCCCAGTTAAGCTGGGGGACGGAATTCAGGGCGGTGATCTGCAGTTGGGCTGGGAAAGGCGCATATGGATGGTGTGTCCATGTCCAGTAAGGGGGCGAGGGATGCTCGAGGACTCACAACTTGGTTCAATGAAGCAAAGCGCTCTGAAGTGGTCACCGCGGAGGGGTGCACAGAAAAGGGGACCTGTCTATTTCAGTTTGAAGAAACTGCTCTGCGCTCCATAAAAACGCATCAACTCCGGCCTGGAATTCCGTCCCCAAGTTCAACCCATTTTCACTGAGACACAAAGATTACCCCCTTCCCCCCATCAGCACAAACCCCAGTCCTCCCTGGGCAGGCACTTCTCTTTGGGGCTGTTTGTGAAGAGGACTTCAGTGTGGAACTGCTTAGCTGTGCGAGGCTATTTCAGCTCCTCTGATGCGTGGACCTTGGAGCCAGGGCAATCAGTGCATTAATTGTTCTTTGTTAATTGAAGATGACATTGGAATCCCTGGCCACTGAGCAGTCCCTAATCAATTATCTACAGGGTATGAGGAAGGGGACCCTGTAGCCCAGTCACTCGCTGGATTGAGAGCCAGGAATTCAGTTGTGGATCCATGTTATTCCTTATTCGCAACAATTGTCCGAGCTCCTCCAGACCCCTAGAAACCAAACGTTTAGAAGTCATTCACTGTGATAATTAGGCTCGCAAGCTTGGGGAGAGGCGAGCAAAAATTGGCTACAGCGAAAAACCCTTTGAACGCTAATGTGGGGCGCAGTGAAACGCATTTTTAAAGGCAAATGTGGTGTTTGCGTTTGTTTGTTAAGCTAAAAAGTCTTTTCCTTCTTTCTCCCCCTCGTTCCCAGATAGTTAGACGGGCCCCTCTCTGCAAAGGAGGTTAAAGAGCCGCATCTAGGACTAGGAGACAAAATGTAGCTCACACAAACGGCAACGCAGAGTTTACACGGGGAAATGTCCGAGTAAAGCTAAGCTACTTCTGACCGACTTCTTTCAAGTCAAGATCAGCCAACTTAATTTTTGTAGCTTTAGCATGTCATTTTGGGGGGGGAGCGGGGGAAGGGGGATACTATGAATACCCACTGCTGGCACGTGGTCTGGAGAAAGTACCTTTTACAACTAAACTAAAGACGGTCTAGAGCTGATAATTCCAACCATTGACCAATTTAACACCCAAGAAAGCCGCAAAATGACATGAAATAGATATAATTGTTATTTGAAAGGAAAAACCCTCTGCAGTAGGCAGCCATTTAAAAAAATACATTTTTCCTCGTCCGCCTTTGGCTTCAGGATTGAGAACTATTCTTTTATGTAATTGTCTCCAAAGGGTAACGAATCTAAATAGAACAAACATACAGGATTCAAAGGGAGAATTTAGAGTAATCGGAAAAGTGGATCAGAGATCGGGTGTTTAAACACTTACACTTTCCCAAAGCAGGAAACAGTTTAAAAGGCAGTATGGTAGGGTATCTTTCTCTCAGATATTAGCCACAACATGTGCTGTCCTTTTGCATATGTAATTAACGGTTTAGCTAGAAACCCGGGTACTGATTCTCTAATTTAATTCAACACAACAGGATAGAAAGGATGAAGTGAAAGTCTTTTGTCAGGCACGATGGATTTAGTTTTAAAAAACCTCACCAAATATCACTTTCAATTGTATGTGGCAGGGCAGCAAAAGGTGTTTTCCTTTTGGTGGTATTTCATTAATTCTGTACGAAAGAAAGCCAGTGAGTTTTTCCACCTCTAAAATATTGCAATTCCAAGTCTGTTCCTACTTTCAAACTCCAACATGTTCGAACTGCTAAGTGAATGTGTTAGTGACCCCTAGTGGCATCTGTAGGCAGGCGTATTCCTCAGGTAAAAGCTGAAAACTCGTTAAAGAACTGTGTTTATCAGGACCCTGATCATTACTAAAACCAAAATATTTGTCTTTAGACCCGTTTAACTGCAGTTTTACACCCTGATAGGTTCCTGAACACGGACACTAGTGATCAGTGATTGTTTTGTCTCTTAGCTGCAGTTCACTGTGAAAACATATCTGAACAGTGGAACATAACTTAAACCTATTTGTGCTAAAACTTACCAAGCTTTGGACTGCACTCTGCAGCCAAGCAAAGGAACCCATTTGTTGTGTTAAAAGCTGGATTGTAACTGACCATGTAAAATAATCTGAAGAGGGGCATTAACTTACCTTTCCAATAAATCAAGATGCTTTCCTAATCAAAACGCATATATCATCCTATTCATACTGCAAGGCGAAGGACATTATGGAAACAACCCAAACTTCTAAAAAATTGAATTAAGTGTGTTGCTAGCCCTGATGCAGCAAACAGTTTGACCATACAATGGAGAAAAAGTTTATTCTCAAACAAGGTAATATGAATCTTGCTTAGATTATGCGTGTACGTATGTGTATATATTTTATATATTCACACACACACAAAAAGAGAGGATAGTGTTGTGGCTAGGCACTGGAGTAGGCTCTAGGAGAACTGGGTTTTGTTCTTGGCTCTGACACAGTCCTCTTTTGTGACCTTGGATAAATCACTTAATCTCTTTGTTTCTCTGTTCTTCGGCAACAGACTAGAGACCTAACAATACTTCAGAGGGTTATGACGCTAACACCATTAATATTGGTGAGGGGCTTAGGTACTATAGTGATAAGTGCCCTATAAATAATGTACTTGATCCATATTAGCTACTATATGTTAGAAATAATTTCTATTTTGAGAGCAACTGTGTTGAACAATTGTACAATGGACAGAAAGGTCATCAAATCTGAACAGTGTAAGTTATCTCAAAATGAAGGCAATTTTTCTTTCCCTAGGGCAATATTTTCCTCAACTATTGCTCAAGAGCTCAATCTCTTAATGTAATAATTATGCAAAGTGTATTTGGTAAGATCTTGGCAGATCTTGTAGGAAGTGTATTGTGCTGGCCACTAAAAAAAAGGTGGTGCAAAGAAACATGCAGTAATGTATTGCCTGAATTTGAGCTGTCAATAGTTTGTCAGGCAATAATGTAGCATTTTAAGCCAGATGATGCTATTTCAGCCACTTAGAGCAGCCACTTAGAGAACAGACTAGTGTAATTATTATATAAATTGGGATTGTCAAAGGCACCTGAGGTAGTTATGAGCCCATGTCCTATTGACTTAGGCACCTTGGAAAAGCCAAGCCATGATAAATAAATAAATGCTCAGAAACCATGGTGACAAATGAGCTACAAGAGGCTAGCTAGGCTAGCCAGTCAGATAAACAGGCATTGTTGTTGCATAACTTGAATGCTTTAATAAAGAATGGCCTGCAAGTGGCTAAAATAACTTCTTAGGGCAAAATTTTGATTTCCTTGTTCACCATGAATAGTATTTTACTGCTCAAACAGTCCCATTGAAGGCAGTAGGACTGCATGTGGAATAAAATGTTATTCAGCAAGAGTACAAATATTGGAAACCTGATCCTAAGTTACTTTCAAGGTAATTTCCACTTTCAGATGGTTTCAGAGCTATCAGTTTATTTTTTTTGAAAATAGATACTACTATAATTGCAGCTAGAATCTCTTCCATTCTGGATGAGCATTCACCTGATCCTTTGTTTATGTGTTGTGCAGCTACCATATGTAACTGTTGACTCGTCTGTTAATTCAGTAGGGAGCAAAGCTCTGAGAAGACTTGAGCTTTTTATTTTTGGAGTAGCTGAAAGTTGTTTTACCTCTTTTTAGCATTGCAAGTCTCAGAGGCTCTACTGACTGATGCAGTGCAAAGTGCTGTGTGCTTTTCATATTGGCGGTGGTGGAGGTGAACTAGAAGTTGGCTAAAACTAGTTAATAAATCCAACTCTAGGGAAGTAGACTAAAGGAAATTCAAATGAAGGATTAATGAAGCCTGGGCTAATTTACATGGTACATTCTTAACAAATTTTAAATTAATGTTTTTTAATTCATATTCTTTGTTACGTGACAATCAGATTTGCCCCCTGTGTGATTGTGCTAGCTTTGTAAAATATTATCCTGAGAGTTATCAGATTATTTTTCAGGTCAAAAAGTAAAACATGGATGACTTTGTTATTTTTCTTGGTATTTGTGTCATTCCTGTCCCAAGCATAGGCAGTGACACCATGGTACCCAGCACTACTACTGGCCTGGTGTGCAACTCACACCCAAGAGGCAGTAAGCTGTAATATATTTCTCATTCAAAGTCACTTTAACAACTTTACACATCATCAAATCAAGGCATATCTTTAGTTCTGTGATCTAGTAGTTGGCATTCCACAGAATGGTCTATGTAGATGCCAGTCTAGCTGTGGTACCATTGCAGGCACCAACCCCAACACTTTCCATATAAAATTCTAGGCAGAATCCAAATGCATTTATTTTGGGTTTTATCAACAAACAGTTCAGTATTTATACTTGTCATAACAAGCCTTCCCACCTAATGCTTCTTTTTTTGCCTGATGGTGATTTGGGAGGATTGAAAATGTTGGTTTGATCTTTACTCTTCTCTCAAGATAGGGCAGTTTCAATGAGTGAAATTTTAAATGATTCTTTGGAAACGTAACGAAACCCTTCATCCCTAGAGGGACCTGAAAATTAATGCCAAAGCAGTGAAACTTGGCAGATCTACCCTCAATATACTGTTTCCTTAGCAGGTGTGAGCCTGGGGGATATAATAAATGTAAAGTACAGGAAAAGGCCATCCTCTTCACCTTTATTTCTTAATCTAAATACCCTTCCTATCCATCCAGACACCATATTAGCTTAATCCCCTCTTTCTTCTCCAAAACGAGCGTGTGATTGTGGAAACTTGCCTTAGTTTTATTTACTACAGTATGATGCATGATCACCACCAACTCCTTGTTGTGTCATGTTGTTTACTGATCAGGTTGTAATGAGAATGAGGCAGATCACCTGGACAGAGACCAGCAGCCTTACCCCCCGTCCCAGAAGACTAAGCGCATGCGCACTTCCTTCAAACACCACCAGCTCCGCACCATGAAGTCCTACTTTGCTATCAATCACAATCCAGATGCCAAGGACCTCAAGCAGCTTGCCCAGAAAACGGGCCTGACCAAGAGAGTTCTGCAGGTAAGAAGCCACCATCACAGGCTTAACAAAAGTCCCCTCCCCCTGCCAATACAATAGTATCTCCCTTATTTAGGCTGTTATATGTATATCTCTTCTTCTTAGTATAATATTGCTGTGTCCCTAGTGATTGTGCAGAGAACTTAATGGGTAAAGTACTATATGGCAGGAGTGCCCACTGTATAGCTCACCACCCAAATTCAGCCCACAGAATTCTTAAATATGCTTTGTGATCACCCTCATCCCTGATATGAGGGAACTGTCTCCAGAGACTACAAGCCCCAGTGAGGGAAGAAATGCATCCTGGGACTTGTAGTTTCTATATGGTGATCTCTATATTTAGGAGGTAGAAGCAATCTGCTCCATTTTACACAACTGAGGTGCAGCCTTTGGGCTCCCTTTAAGTTGTCATTGTGGCCCTTGGTTGGGCAAAGTATGGGTTTCCCTGGGATATGGCAAGCAAGCTTTGGCTGATACAATCCTCCAGGACCAGATTGCTTCCTATTCCGTGTCTATCACTAAAGTCCTCCATAGTAAAGTCAACAGTTAGTCACTCCCCTACCTAAGATACTCCCCCCAAAAATAAGAGTTTTAAAAAATAAATAACTGTAAATTCCCTCTCATTGTGTGCTAGCTCAGTGAAATTAAAGTGAGATATGTAGTGCTGTGTGCAGTGTGCAGAGAGAGGGCAGTGATCAAGGCAAAAGGAGAATCTATTTGCATTAATTGCTTGTCCATGCTACATGTCACCTAAAATATTTTAAATGAACCTATAGCTTTACAGGGAAGAGGACTAGGAAACCCATATTAATAACCAGTGCTATAGGGAATGGTGTCATTTCCCCTTTTAAAGTTTTCAGGCTTTAAAAATGGTCACAAAAGTTTACCAGCCCATGCACAAAATCTTTACTTTACCCATCCTTTACCATGATGACCTAGGACCTAGGTAATGGAACAACACCTCCCACCCTAAAGATATGTTACTTGTCCATCAGAAAAGTTACTCTCCTTGGATGAGTGGGTGAGTAGAGTTCTGCAAGGCTGCTCTAAGGGATCCTCATCGTGGGCCTCCATGTTCCATTTATCAGCATCCACAGTGCTGGACCTAATATACAGATGCCTTTGTATGACGGAAATGATGCAAACTAGTAGTAAACAAAGATGTAGAGTTACTTAGATGATTTGCCAAACAAAAACAAACATAAAAGCAAAAACAAAAACAAAAAGAAAACATCGGTAAAGAAATCAATTGGGATTGGTTTGCAGGTTTGGTTCCAAAACGCAAGAGCCAAATTCAGAAGGAACCTTTTGCGGCAGGAGAATGGGGGTGTCGATAAAGCTGATGGCACGACACTTCAGGCACCGCCCTCAGCAGACAGCGGCGCTCTCACTCCACCCGGCACTGCGACCACTTTAACAGACCTGACCAATCCCACTATCACTGTAGTGACATCAGTGACCTCTAACTTGGACAGCCACGAATCCGGAAGCCCCTCACAAACTACCTTAACGAACCTTTTCTAACATTTGAGTTTTTTTAATTCTTATTCTTCTTTATTATTATTTACAAGACTCTTTTTTTTTAAACAAACCCACAAAATATTTGGGAAAACAAAAAGCTTGGTGTGTAGCATCTGCAGCCACTTGGCAAATGAGTTTGCAGTAATATGTCTCCATTATAAATGAACATATTTTGTCTATAAATTGTATTTGGATTTTTTTTAATTCATCAGACAATTGAAGGGAAAGTTATGAATCATTCTAATAAGTGCCTCTTAAAATTGTATGTTACTTATTTCCAGAATCTTGGGGGGGAAGAGAGGGAGAAGAAAATTATATTCCCACTCTGATAATCCCGAGAAAGCCTCTGACAGTTCATTTAAAGCCAATAGTTTGCTGCTCCAGGATTGTATGTGCATTTATGGAGTTTCAGAGTCCTAAGTCTAACTTTATTTTTATAATACATGTTTAAGTTTCATACTATGTATTTTTCACACCTACAGAACAAATTAAATTAGGAATTGGAACAGATAGAGGCATTCCAAGTGTCAATGCTTCTTCTTCTTTTTCTTCTTCTTCCTTCTTCTTCTTCTTTATTTTTGGGTATAAATATTAGTTATGAGCTTGACCCTGTATTAATTGAGCACCCAAAATTCCCACACAGGTCAATAATCTCAACCCTGCAAGCCATTCATCCATGTGGAATGTCCATTGACACCAGTGGGAGTAGAGCACAGATGGAGGACTTGCAGGATTAGGCTCAATGGGACTGGTGTGTAGGCAAGGACTGCAAGATCAGGCCTTTGGTCTGTGAATTCTGAATTATGCACACCAAAGGCCTTAATCCTGCAAACACTTATGCTCCAGAGTAACTTTACTCATGTAAGGAGGTTCACTGAAGTATACACCAGAGGAACTATTCAAATGAAGAGTCCCATTGATCTCAATGAGTTTTCTCATATGAGTAAGATTACTCTGTTGCATGACTGTTTGCAGGATTGGGCCACAAGGCTGAATAATTCAATATACATTTTAGCATTGCCTAGGCAAAATTTCATTTTTTCCCACTCTGCCATAAATGCCACTGATTTTAATTTAAAAAAATGAAAACAATTCACTCTATATGGCCCTGATCCTGCATCATTAAAGCCAATGTGAGATTTGTCATTAACTTTAGTGAGTGTAGGTTGAAGTTCTAAATGTATACCCATGTTTATCACTAAGGCAATTCTCGATGAATTAAACTTTTTCAGGGAAGATGGAAATAAGCAAAATATAATTTATTAAGATGTTTAAGGAAACTGATTTTAGTACATTATATTCATGCTATTTTGAATTTATTTTAGATGTTTCATGAGATTGTATCAGACACTTTGTTTAATACATGAACTTAAATTTTAGTACATTAATATTTCTAATATATACTTTAGTTTTTTAGCTTTTGTATAAAAGAAAAATGCATTAGAAGAATTCTTATGAAATTTGGAATTGACAGTGGGTAGCTTTGAGGCAGATAAACTCAGAAGACCTTGTGGATGCTGATCTAAATACATTTCCTAGTTTACGATAGCAATTTTTTTTCTTTTTCTTTTTCTTTTTTTCTTTTTTCCTCCTTTTAATTAAGCTAAAAGTCTGAATGGTCTGGGCAGTGGTGAATGTTCATTTGTTCCCCTTTATTGTAGTTTAAAACAATTAGATTGTGGAAAGTCTGAGAAACAGAAACAAAAAATACCAGTAAAGATCTACATCTTGCTTTTAGTGGATTGTTAAGAATAACTTTGCACATAGATCCACTTTTGAGACCCCATCAAATCTCTCTTTTGGTGGTGAAAGTGGATATTTAATATATTTTAAAGGTGTCCTCTTTGGCTGTATAAATGTGTGGTTACATATTGACAGTTCACTGCCCACATTAAAGTGCATTATTGTAACTTTTGCTCAGGGTTTTTAGAAAATTAGCACAGAAAAGTAGCTTATTTTTTAAAAAAAAAGATGATGGAAGAGATGTTAACACTGTAATAGAAGAAAGGTGTGTTTGCCATTATATATTTAGCAAGTATGGTTATCATCTTCTGTGGAGCTTAAATCTTGACTTTTCCTATTTCTATTACCTTATGGGCATTTACCACTAACCAGACCAAACAACCTCGGTAAGGCTGAGATCTTTATTAATACACTTTTACAGGTAAAAATATTGATACTTATAAATTTTGTTCTTTGACAGAACAATATATGGTACTATAGATCTACTTTATTAAGTAGACTAATTATAACTCAGTTCTACTATGTGCCTTATGATATAACTTGGGAGTAAGTTTGTGAAAAATCAGGATATATGTGTTGTTTGTTAAATTAACTGTTTTAAGCCCTTTTGACACCTCACTAGTTTTGTACTGTTTTACCTCTTATTTCTGAAACTCTTTTTATGGTGTATCCTGTTAGAGGGGACAAACATGTCATAGAAAGCAGTTGTGCACTCTTTCAGATATAGTTGATAAATTCAATAATCTTATATATTGAGCTTCGTGTTTATAGTACAGTAAGTGGTCTAGCAAAATTGTCCATGTTTCTTTGTTTATTGATAAATGCATTGTATAGAAACTATTTCCCCTAAATATTTATGGACCAAACAATTGTGATATATCCTATTAAATTTGTGTGAATAAATCATTTTGGATCCAAGGAGTTTTATTTCCCATCAGTTTTTTTTTTAATTTAAGTCTACCTGTATCTATGTGTCTCTTTGCATTTTCACTATGAATGGATGAATGAATGAATGGTGTTAAACATGTGAACGCAATCTTATAAATGTGATTTCCTTTTAGGTTTTCACTTTCTTCATAGTAAATGTACTTACCATTGAGGGAGCAACTTAGGTTTTAATTTTTAAATCCCCCCCGTTTTTCTTTTGCACCTGAAAAGTAATGCCCCACTGATTTGATATTGCAACCTTATCTTAGGATTTTAAAAATCAGATAACTAGCAGCTACAGTAATTGCATGAAAAATATAACAAACAATTATGATGAAATGAATCAAGATTTAATGCTAGGTATATTGAACACAAACTAGAATTGCAGACCCCTAAACGCCAGGTTGCTCTGTAGTTTAATAAATTGTCACTATGATTTCTTTCAGGGAGAACAAATCTTGGGGCATTACAGCCAAACATCCCGACGTTTGAAAATTCCCTAAAGTATTAAAAGAAGGGGAAAAGTTTGATCGGAAATCCACTGCAGTGAAGACAAAGACAATATTAGGTTATGATAATCATATATTTAAAAAAATTTTGAGCCAAAAAATTTAAAAAATAAAATAAAAGACTCAAATGTCATTTCCTGAATGTTAACAAAACATATGTTATTTTATGGTGTTTAATTTCAGAACAAAAGACTTAAACAATTTGTGTGGTATTAAAAACAAATTTAGAGAAACTGTGTATAAAACCAGAGCAACCTGGCAGCAATCTACCCAGCCCATATTTGAAGACAATTCTTCTTAAAAACAAATTAAAAATCACATTTGTCAAGCACAAGTACTTGTAAAATAAAATCCGAATGCTTTCATTCCACTTGCTTGCTAATGTGTATTAGTCATATCTGTTAAATGGCATATTGTAAATTCAGAGAAAAACTTTTCACTCATTTAAGATCATAGGGATCAAAACCCAGTAATTTTAGTACAATTGTTTCTGACTTCTTTTTTTTAATAAAACAAAGAAATCTGCATGCACTTTTCCATCTGTCCCCAATAGTGTACATTTCTGTATGATGAATTTTCTCTTTGATGTTTCTTGTATAATAAATAGCTTTCATTAATAAACATTTTATTTGATGCAAACATAGTTAACTTTATGTAAACACATAGCTAACTGTTGAAATTAATTTAAACTCATTTTTTGAAAAGAAGCAGTACAGTACATTTCCATCATGTTATATATAGAAAACCAAAAGAATGAGGTGGCAATATTGTTGCAAAGTGTAAAATAATTTCCTTTGGTGTTTAAATTTTTCATTTTCTTCTCTTCGTTTGTTGTGTACAATTGACATATCTAAAACAAAATTAATAATAATTCCATCAGCCTCAACAACAAAACTAACAAAGTAAAATCAGCATAGGAAAGCATATGCAGTATAGTATGCAAAACCATTAATGACTTTTTAGAGTACAAAGGTATAATTTATGGAACCCTGAGACGTTTACATCTTCACTATGCAATGAACAAATTTACTGAACTGTTAAGAAAAGGCTGTCCTAAGAAAGAACTGATCTTTGCCCATTCCAAATCACAGCTGAGTTTAACAAGCCAACAAGCAAGTGTAAAGATAACCAATTCTTTAGTAATGAGGTTTTATAATTGTTCAAAGTACTATTTGCAGAAAGTTTTTTTTAAACTATATTGCTATTTAGTTATATATTCAAAGCATATGTTAAACAAATTAACATATACGAGACTTGCCAGAAAATCTTTTCATTAAGATGAAATTTTTATTATATAGAAATGAACCCTATGTAAACAATGTAACTTTTATGAATACTGACAGACATTAAATATTTCACTTATGTGTATCCTCAGCATTCTGAATGTTTTCTTAAACTCTCAGTTTTTGAATACTAAAGAGAAAACTCAAACAAGTCCAGTACATATTATTATTAACAACATAACACAAAATTGCACACAGATTACTTCAACAATCTTCTGAAGACCAGTATGTAGAATGTGCAAGCTGCAGTTACTTATCATTTACTAGTGGCAATTATGGTGACTATTGTTTAAGTAACACTTTTACAGTATGTGTTAACATACTGTTGAAAAAAAATTAGCACAGAGGATTTAGTTAAAATCAGCTTGAGAATTTAAACTCTGTTGTGAAATCCTTAAACTATGTTGATGTATGAAGCAACTCAAGGTAAAAAAGCAATGAGTCATATCACATTATACTATTGGTTCTCTCTGCTGTGCTTCGACAAATAATGCAATTACAAAAGTTAAGAAATTGATCTAATCAGTAAGTGACTTCTGAGTGGGGTCAGGTGCGGGATGGAGGGGGAAATCTATCTATTCCCTGTAAAATCTTGTGCAAATCAATGTGTTCATTATCTGTAGTAAATGGATTAACTCCTTTCCCCATTAATTCTTAGAGCCATACTTTCATTAAAACTCACCCTGAGTGGTTCCAGTTTTCATCTGATTTAAAAGTGGGAGGGGAGAGAAAATTGTGTTAGCTAAAAGCTCTAGGTGAAAGCCTGGCTCCATTGAAGTCAATGGCAAAACTTCCAATGACTTCAGTAGAGCCAAAATTTCACCTGCCCCATCTAACTAGTGCTGTTAGGCGCAGATTCTGCTCATCGATCCATACTCAGAACTACCATTGACTTCAATGAGTTTTGTATGCATGGTGCTATGGCTCTTCTGGAGATTTACATTAGCCCACCTAGATTAGTTCTAAGCAGGACAATACTTGTTTAGTATAGGAAAAGGAGAGCAAGTTAAAATGGTAGGGACTGCAACAGAAGAGGAGGAACCATTGGAAACAAAAAAAGATAGAACACAAAATAGATCAGTGTTCCTAAAAACATGGGGTGTAGAAAATGAGTTGGGGAGGCTTAATCCACTTTGTAGTGGAGAAGCACCACTATCTCACCATGTTCAGCACTACGTGGTACCCTTGTTCTCAACAGAGAGGCCAGTAGGTCCAAGCCTGCAAAATCTTACTCTGAATTGGTTGCCAGAGAAATTTGCAGGAGCAGGTCAAATGACTGAGAGTCAGATCCATAGCCCATTGAAGTTAATGAAGTCTCCCTCTGACTTCAGTGGGCTTTTGGATCAGGCTATGAATGAACTATGAATTGAGTTATTCTCTTGCTTCTAAAAAAACATTCCCTCCGGAACAAGCTTACAACATATAAGATAGAAGGAGCCACTGAATGCTGTTCTGTGAAGAGGACTTCATTCTTCAGCGTTGCTAATCTAAGCACCCTGCTTGAGCATTATATTGACTTCAGAAATATTTTTCCTCCCCTTGTCCGCCCTGCAGTAAAGAGCACAAATTCTATTACTGGAATTTCCAGCAGCTACTGAAATGCTGGAGAAATCACTCAGTTATTCTGCAATGTTGAGCAATTCTTCTGGGCTTCTCACATGACACAGCCCTATTAAGAGACATACCTATCTACATACTGCTAGTTTTGCCTTCAGACATTCAGGCACTTCCATACCAATTTAAGTCATTCAGACCCAAAATAAAACTCTTTACACAGGTACACATTGTAACAAAAGAGAGTCGGCTACAATTTTTCTTTATACTAAAGCTTGTCTTCAGAATAGGTTTTATGTTAAGGATCGTATTGCTGGATGACTTTTCTTTTTATAGTATTTGACCAAAAAATTAAAATATGTAATGCCCTGAAAAGCATATGTATCTAGACTGCTTTGGCAGATGTTCTTTGTAATGTCTAGAACAGCAACTTATTGCAGTCCTTGAAGTCTGAGCTTGCTTATTACTAAAAAGGAGTATTCTGCTTCACTAGTAAATTACCATTAAACAATTTTAAAGTAAAATCAATTCTAACTTGTATTAAGGCAATTAGTATTAGAAATTATGGGCATTTCTTGGTGAATTCAGTTGTGGTTTTGGGCCAAATGAGCTTCTTTTGTTTATGGGCTTCAGACTGTTAGTAAAGCATCCTTTGTAGTAGCTGATGTTAGCCACTCCCAAGAGTAGGGTACCAGATTTGAGGGACCAATGGGTCTGATTCAGTGCAGCAAATCCTATGTCCATCTCTGTTTTGTGTTCTTTTTACACTGGACTGTAATGGGGGAAAATATTTTCAATAATTATTCAGTTTTAAAATGTATTTCTAGTGAATGAAGGTTAGCTGTGCCTCCCTTATACTTCAACTACACAGTTCAGTAGAGATCTCTCTCTGAAAACATGCACAACATTTTGAGTCTTCAAGGCTGCTATATCTAGCCCTCAGGGGTCTTCAACCAAACAAATGATGGAGAAGGAACAGCATAAGAACAGGGCTAGATAATTCACATATGACCACCATGGGGAGTCTTCCACTCATTGCCTACATGATTAGCCCTTATATCATTACTGTGGGAGCAGTATACCAAATATGGACAGATTAAGGCTCTGTGGTGCCTGAGGTAGTGGAGAAAGAAGAATGTTCATAGACTTGAAGTTGGAGCTCTGCAGCAACTGGTATGCTTAACTCTTCCTTCAGGAGTGTGGACTTGACAATAGCCTAGGAGTCAGTAGCCTGCTCTGACCTCCTGCAATCTGATCCTGGGGCAAAGAAGCTACAGGGAACAATCTCTGGACAGAACTTTAGGTAAATAATTGTCCTAAAGAGGTAAAAGGAATGCTATCAAATATCCAAAACCAATAAAAAAGTTACATTAAAAAAGGTCAAAATACAAGTACAAAATACTACTATACATTTAAAAAATCCTGCAGAAGTGTTGGTGACCTCAGTCCAGTTCATAGCAGGTAACTAACCTTGCCAAACTCTTACACCCCTCTAGCATGGCAGGCATCTTTTGGGGGCAATCTCAGCAGAAAGGACAGGAATAAGTTTGGAGACTGAGCTGATTTTGCAATTAATAGGCAAACTCTCTTTTTTTAGACTAAGGCCTGTGCTGCCATTGCTTGTACTGTACTTCTTCAAAGAATAGAAAATGGCCCTCATTATATAGGTCTGACTGTCTGGCACATTTAATAGGCACAACATGCAATTTTAACACTTGGAGAAAACATATGCTACATAAGAAAAAGTTGAGTGGGTGCAATATAGTCCATGACCAATACTGGATGTCCATTTTGTGGCACGTGGGGCCTAATGAATAGGTGTTGCAGAATGTGACTCTTAAAATGGTGAAGTTGTGGTGTCATTCTTAATGCTTGGCTTTCTTTCTATTTTCATTTTGAAGGCATCTTGTTTCTCCTCATAAGCTCCCTCTTGTTACATTGGGATATACGACTGAAGACTTACTATGTATAAATCCCTTGCGCCTGGTACTTTGTGATAGGGTGTACAAACCCCACACTGGGCAACAAGGGGTTATGAGATTATTTTGGGCTCAGCCAGCCTGGCCCAGCCACACCTGCAGCAAATGCTCCATCTGCTGGAGGAATTAAAAAACAGGGAATTAGCTCATTTGGGTGGTAAAACTGGAGGTGAACAGACCTGCTGAGCTGAGTCTAAAAGCTCTGTCACAGCTGCCTAAAGGAGCCCTCCCTAGGGGCAGGAAGGACCCACCCCACAGACAATCAGAGAGGGAAGTATTCTCCTTTCTCCTGCCTATGGACCCTGGACAATGGTAGCCCTCTCTTACTTATTTTGGTTTTGACTTTCCCAACAAGGGAAAGCCTTGGACTAAGCTGACTGGGTGAGGGGGTGGGGGGAGAGCGGGAATGAGAGGAAGAGACCCAGGGAGGACAGCCTTAAGCAGCCTTGGTTGCCAGACTTCTGGTAGCCCAAAGGGCCCTGGGTCAGAGACTGGTGGAGTGGGAGGTCCTGGGCTCCCCTCCCCACACACCCCTTGGCAATCAGGGGTTGCAGCTATGACCACTAGGCAACGTTCCCTGACCAGACCCTGAGTGAGGACCATTACATACTTAAATAGTGCTTAAGAATATGATTATGTCACAGAGGTCATGGAAGTCATGGATCCTGTATCTTTCAGAGACCTCTGTGGCATTTTCCACTTCAGCCCTGGGGTAGCAGGCCTGGACCTATCAGCCGGCTGGGGTCCCACAGCGCCAAGGTGCTAGAGCTTTTATTTGTTATAGGGGGCGGGTGCTGGGCCCCCTCCTTTCCCCCCGCAGTGGGGCTCAGGCTCTCATCCCACACTGCTAAGGCTTCAGTCATCCCCACGTCAGCCCGCCACCCATTACTTTTAGTAAAAGTCACAGATAGGTCATGGGCTTCTGTGAATTTTTGTTTATTGATGGCGATCTGTCTGTGACTTTTACGAAAAATAACTGTGACAAAATCTTAACCTTTAATGATGCTATTTTCATGCTCTGCAATCAAGAATCAGATTCTCATGGGTTAGGGTCTACTGCACCAGGCAAACATAGTTATTCTGTTCTTTTCACATATTTAGTCTTGACTTATGTATCTATGTTGAATCAACCATAACTGCCTCAGCTAGACAAATTGTTCCACTCTTTCTTCGTCTCGTTAGTACTTAGTTAGTTTTTTCTAATAGTGAAGTGTCATGGACCTACAGGGGTTTGATGCCCGAGCCTTTTCACACTCTTATGGAAGTACCTCCATTACTTACCAAGCTCAAAGCTCAGTTTTTCACAAGGATGAGCCCTGAAGCTCTAAAACTCAAACCGTGCCTTCAGACACCAGTACTCTGTTTTTCTCTATGGCTCTACAGCAAGTCCCAAAGGGGCCTGGATCAGCATTTATGCTGCACTCCCCATCAGTACCTGGCCCAACTTGGGAAAGCTAATGATCCAACCAGTGGACCAAATTCAGTGATGAATCCTGGTCACATGCTACCCGAGGCATGTTGCGTATGCTAAGAAGAAGCAAGTCCCAATGAGTTCAGATACCTCTTTATAGACTTTAATTGTTTCAGGGAGCAATGCAAGTAGTGAGTAGCTGCAATGACACAGGGAAGCCTTTTCTATACAAACCAGCAATTATTAGTCAACTGGTATACAGTCTTTGAAAGTCCTTAGGTCAGCATGGAAAAGCCAAGCTTAACACTAAGTCTATATTGCCAGAAGCAACTACCCATTCTCTCCATGGTTCGCGGGCTGGTATCCATTTTAGCCTCTCTTTAGATCTCTGTTCCTGTCTGAGCATAGCAGCAAACTCTACTCAAAACTGGTTTATTTTGTCTTCAGAATCAATCACTCTGTGGCCACCTGTTCTTCTTCTTTGGTTGTCAAGCACTGGGGTTTCTATTATTCGTGCAGGATCCTCCATTCACGTGTGCATTCCATTTGGTTCTTGATAGGCCCAGCTGATGCTGGTGTACATGACATCCACCAATTCCTCTTCCCCTATCTCAGAGGAGGATAGTAACTCCGTCATGCCCAGTAGTTAGCAATACAAAGTGAATGGGTAAAGTGAGTCACACTTATTATTCACAACAAATATTACAAAAATTCCCACATTCTCCACATCAAATAAGCTAATCTCTTCTGCAATTTAATCTTTATCTAGGTAATGATGTGCCTTGCATTACCATGATAGCTGAATACCTCACAAACATTAATTACTTTAAAACCACTGTGTCTCATTTTGGACCTAAACCTACAAGCTCTCCATGTGAGGTATTACCACTAAAGTCAGTGGGAGTTCAGAGATTAGGGGACTTGAAGGATCAGGCCATTACAGCTGATGATCAGATCAACAGTTCTTTTTGCTCCATTGCATTAAATATTTATAATAGCAATGGGAAAATCTCAAAAAGGTTCATCTGGAGAACTTGCTTGTCTGAATCTTATCCAAACTGTCTGACCTTAGTGTATCTACAGACTGTACTTAGGAAACTTGATGAGAGCAGGAGCTCCCTGACTTGATTTCTGGGATTTCAGATTGCAACTCCAGTCCCATTACAAAGGCTTGGGGTCTGGCCTGAAACACAAGAACTGCCTTTTTATGGTATTTTGGCCTTTCTGGTCCTGAACAAAACCCAGAAGTGAGAGGCTATGTGATAAACAGTGACTAAAACATTTCAGATCCTTCTAACAGGGTCAGTTCAGGTCAGTTCTAGAAAGGGGCAAAGATTTGAGAGGATAGTAGGATGGGCTGAGACAGCCTATTTTCCTTTGTTTTTTTAAAAACAGGTTTGCTGATAGCTAATTTACACAAAGTTCACGTCTATCCCCTTATGCATTGTGTCATAAGGCTAAATGAATTTATTTTCCTTTACTTTTCACTGCAGCTAAATCAAATTTTCCAATTCCTTTTATTGCTTATTTCATTTTCTTTGAACATTTTTGTTTTCTCTGCATCTTTTAAAAATGTGGCAACCCAAGCTGTACACAGTATCTCAGGTGTAGATATATTACATTGGTAAGAACGATCACTCAGCAAAATCCCAGAAGTGAACAGACTTTCTTCTCAGCTGCTTTGTTTGGTGAACTTGTGTTCAGTTTGTTAGGCCTCATTTCTCCCTTAATCCTCCCTTCCTAAGAAAAGGAAAGAGAGATACTGGTGTGAAAATACTCCATGGAACTAAGGGCTGGTCTACAGTGGCGGGGGAGGGGGATCAATCTAAGATACGCAACTTCATCTACTCTATTCGCATAGCTGAAGTCAAAGTATCTTAGTTTGACTTACCTGGCTGTCCTCGTGGCGGCAAGTCGACTGCTGCAGCTCCCATGACAACTCTGCTTACTCCTCCTGCAGAGGTGGAGTATGGGCGTCGATTTAGGGATCAATTTATCACATCTAGATGAGACGTGATAAATCGATCCCCAATAGATCGATTACTACCCACTGATCTGGCGGGTAGTGTAGACGTGGCCTAAGAAATGCTGAGATCTAGTTCTAGCTGTGACACTGACTCCGTCTGTGACCTTGAACAAGTTATTTATCCCTTCTGTCTCAAATTTTCCCATCTGTGAAATGGAAATAATACTTACTGTACCTAGCTCAAACGATTGCTGTAAGGAGTCATTAGATAATAGATGTAATTCTGGATGCCTTTTGCATAAATAGCATTCAACATATCTTCTCATATGATTTTTATACATTTAATAACTGCTTAGCCAGAATTCTAAGGGCTGCACAAATGCGATCAGGCAGGATTCTCCACAATGTTTATAAAATTAGTTGAACGTGAGAAGAGCTACATAAATACAAAATATTATTACCACCATAAGAAACTTTCACCTAGTTTTTGGAATGACCTTTTTGTTTTGTTTTGGGAATTTAGAAGAAGCTTAGCCATTATTGTGGAATTATTTTCTAGCCAGCTCTGAAGACCTCGCTCACTGAGATCAGGAAGGTGATGATTACTTCATGCTGTGCCACGTAGGGCACTGCCCACAAGGTCCTTGCTCTCCTCTTCAGAGGGCCATTAGAAATGCTACAGACTTCAGCCAGGAACCTGTTATATTCCCCCTCTCCATTCTTAGGATCCATGCTTGTTTCTTGGCACTTCCTCTTTGAACAGTCAGAGATGGAGATCTGCTGGCTTCTTTTCCATCTTTGATTTTCCCAATATAAAGCTGTGATCTGCGTGAAAATCATCATTATGGGCTCACAAAAGGAGCAGATATGTCAGGATTCACCAGCAATAGAACAACAGGAAAATGCAGGTGACTTGTAAACAAGAACCTGAAGGTTTTCATCATGTTGCTCCATAGTACACATCATACTTCCCTTTTGAGTAAGATTTCCCTCAACTTCATACACTTGTAAAGAAGATGATAAAAATTATTCATTTTTTTGTGATTCTTACTCTGCACAGGTGAATTTGACCATATATGATTAAGTTTCTTAGCAGACAAGAGCAACTGGGCAACAAATAGGTAAATAAGAAAGTCCATATGTTCACCCCAAAAGGAAATACCACGCTCACAAGCATCATAGAGACAAAAATGATCCACAAGTTCAGTTTTTTCCCCCAATATGTGTGTTTGTA
The DNA here is from genome assembly GCF_007399415.2 of Gopherus evgoodei. Taxonomy (NCBI): domain Eukaryota; kingdom Metazoa; phylum Chordata; order Testudines; family Testudinidae; genus Gopherus; species Gopherus evgoodei. The sequence continues at coordinate 68,208,335 of NC_044329.1, forward strand.
TAGCTAATTGTATACATAATTCCTCAGTAACTCCTTCAGGAGAAGGATGAACAACTTTTAGGGATCAACCACCAGACTGGTCATTGGAGCTATGAGAATGAACATAAAAATGGCCCTACTGGGTTTAGCTAGCAGGAAGAACATTGCCATTTTCTGAGTTGAACCAAGCATTTTCCTGGATGTCACCTTAAGGCTAAAAGTTAGAACATAAGAACAGCCATACTGAGTCAGACCAAAGGTGCATCTAGCCCAGTATCCTGTCTTCAAACAGTGGCCAGTGCCAAGTATCCCAGAGGGAATGAACAGAACAGGTAATCATCAAGTGATCCATCCCCCTTCATTCATTCCCAGCTTCTGGCAAACGGAGGCTAGGGATGCCATTCCTGCCCATCCAGGCTAATAGCCATTGATGTACCTATCCTCCATGAATTTATCTAGTTCTTTTTTTAACCCTGTCTTGGCCTTCACAACATACTCTGGCAAGGAGTTCCACAGGTTCACTGTGTGTTGTGTGAAGAAATACTTCCTTTTGTTTGTTTTAAACCTGTTGCCTATTAATTTCATTTGGTGACCCCTAGTTCTTGTGTTATGAGAAGTAGTAAACAACACTTCCTCACCTACTTTTTCTACACCAGTCATGATTTTATAGACCTCAATCATATTTCCCCTTAGCCATCTCTTTTCCAAGCTGAAAAGTCCCAGTCTTATTAATCTCTCCTCATATGGAAGCCATTCCATACCCCAAATAACTTTTGTTGCCCTTTTCTGAACCTTTTCCAATTCCAATATATCTTTTTTGAGACAGATCGACCACATCTGCACACAGTATTCAACATGTTTGTGTACCATGGATTTATAAAGAGGCAACATGATATTTTCTCTCCTATTGTCTATCCTTTTCTTAATTATTCCCAGCATTCTGTTTGCTTTTTTAACTGCTGATGCACATTGAGCTGATGTTTTCAGAGAACTATCTACAATGACTCCAAAATCTCTTTTTGTGAGTGGTAACAGTTAATTTAAAACACCATCATTTTATATGTATAGTTGGGTTTATGCTTTCCAAGTGCATTACGTTGCATTTATCAACATTAAATTTCATCTGTCATTTTGTTGCCCAGTCATCCAGTTTTGAGAGATCCTTTTGTAGCTCTTTGCAGTCTGCCTGGGTCTTAACTATCTTTAATAGTTTTCATCATCTGCAATTTTTGCCATCTCACTGTTTACCCCTTTTTCCAGATCATTTAGAAATATGTTGAATAGTACTGGGCCCAGTACAGATTCCCGGGGGACACCACTATTTACCGCTCTCCATTCTGAAAACTGACCATTTACACCTACACTTTGTTTCCTATCTTTTAACCAGTTACCGATAAATGAGAACACCTTCCCTTTTATCCTGTGGCAGCATATTTTGTGTAAGAGCCTTTGGTGAGGGTCCTTGTCAAAGACTTTCTGAAAATCTAAGTGCGCTGGATCCACTTGGTCTACATGCTTGTTGACTCCCTCAAGGAATTCTAGTAGATTGGTGAGGCATTATTTCTCTTTACTAAAACCATGTTGATTCTTCCTCAACAAATTATGCTCATCTCTATGTCTGACAATATTGTTCTTTATTATAGTTTCAACCAGCTTTCCCAGTCTTGAAGTCAGATTTACAGGCCTGTAATTGCTGGGATCATCTCTGGAGCCCTTTTTAAAAAACGGGTTCACATTAGATATCCTCCAGTCATCTGCTACAAAAGCTGATTTAAATGATAGGTTACAGACTACAGTTAGTAGTTCTGCATTTTCACCTTCAGAACTCTTGGGTGAATACCATCTGGTCCTGCTGACTTCTTGCTGTTTAATTTATCAATTTGTTACAAAACCTCCTCTAATGACACCTCAATCTGGGACAGTTCCTTAGATCTGTTGCCTAAAAAGAATGGCTCAAGTTTGGGATTCTCCCTCACATCCTCAGCAATGAAGACTAATGCTGTCATACACGGATAGTTAAGAGTTAGTTAGTTAGTAATGGAACAGAAGTACTTCATATCTCTTTTGCCTGTAAAGGGTTAACAAGATCAGTGAGCCTGGCTGTCACCTGACCAGAGGACCAATCAGGGGACAGGATACTTTCAAATCTTGAGGGAGGGAAGTTTGTGTGTGTGCTGTTAGATTTTGGTTGTTGCTCACTCTGGGGGCTCAGAGGGATCAGACGTGCAACCAGGTTTCTCTCCAATCTCTCCAATACAGGCTCTTATAAGTTCAGAATAGTGAGTACTAGGTAGATAAAGCGAGTTAGGCTTATGGTTGTTTTCTTTATTTGCAAATGTGTATTTGGTTGGAAGGAGTTCAAATTGGTATTTTGCTGAAAAGATTTTAATTTGTACTTGTATACTTAGGCTGGGAGGGTATTCCCAGTGTCTATAGCTGAAAGACCCTGCACCTATTCCATTTTTTAAATTTATAAAGATAATTTTTACTGTTTTTTCTTTCTTTAATTAAAAGTTTCTTGTTTAAGAACCTGACTGTTTTTTTTATTCTGCTGTGACACCCCAGGGGACAGGGTCTGGATCCACCAGGGAATTGGTGGGGAGAAAGGAGGGAAGGGGGAGAGACAGGCTAATTTCTCTCTGTGTTAGAATTACTGTCTCTCTCAGGGAGAGTCTGGAAGGGGGAAAGAGAAGGAGGGGGAAGATGCATTTTCCTCTCTGTTTTAAGATTCAAGGAGTTTGAATCACAGTGATCTTCCAGGGTAACCAGGGAGGGGAAGCCTGGGAGAGGCAACGGTGAGGGAAAGGGTTTACTTTCCTTGTGTTAAGATCCAGAGGGTCTGGGTCTTGGGAGTCCCCGGCAAGGTTTTGGGGGGACTAGAGTGTACCAGGCACTGGAATTCCTGGTTGGTGGCAGCGCTGCAGGTTCTAAGCTGGTAATTAAGCTTAGAAGAATTCATGCTAGTACCCCATCTTTTGGACGCTAAGGTTCAGAGTGGGGAATTATACCATGACAAATGCAAATAATTCATTTAGTTTCTCTGCAATGGCCATATCATCCTTGAGTGCTCCTTTAGCACCTTGATTGTCCAGTGACCCCATTGGTTGTTTAGCAGGCTTCCTTCTTCTGATGTACTTAAAAAAATTGCTATTATTTTTGATTCTTTGGCTAACAGTTCCTCAAATTCTTTTTTGGCCTTCCTAATTGTATTTTTACACTTCATTGGCCAGTGTTTATGCTCCTTTCTATTTTCCTCACTAGGATTTAACTTCCACTTTTTAAAGGATGCCTTTTTGCCTCTCACTGCTTCTTTTACTTTGTTGTTTAGCCATGGCGGCTCTTTTTTTGCTTCTCTTACTATGTTTTTTTAATTTGAGGTATACATTTAAGTTGAGCCTCTATTATTCTGTCTTTAAAAAGCTTCCACGCAGCTTGCAGAATGCACCCTCTTGTGACGAAGAAGAAAGGAGAAACTATGGAAAGGTAAAAATTTTTACCATCTCAGGAAGCAGAAATAGCAACAAACAGCAAGCAGTGGCAAAATGGCCACTTTAAGGCTGCAGGAGAGTTTCTCTGCAATAGTCAAAGGGCCAGCCAGACTCTAGAAAAGCATGGTGGGGAAAAGTTCCTATATGAGGGCAAACCTGCAGTGGGAAGGTTTAGTAGAAATCAGGCAATCAAAAAGAAAGGTGAGTTAATTGCAGAGGAGGAGAAATAAACAAGAGACATACCTACACCAAAATGCCAGTTCTGATCTTTGAGAATTTGGATCTGAACTGATCATCTCTCTGGTGATCTTTTTGAAAGTTTATCTCTTGACTTGAACTTTGCATTTTGGTTATGGCACTAACTGAAGATTCTTGTTATCCTACTAACTATCAGTTCTGGCAAGAGCTGGTCAGGTATCATATGAAGTAAATTCAGACAAGTGATGAGTTCAGTTTATTGTTATTCATAATATTGTATTGATTATTATGAGTATACTGGGTATTTGCAAATGTTTGCCATTTGCCAATCTTCAAATTTTTTTTTGTCTAAAACATGTGGTGATCATTATTTGCCACTTTTCATTTTCTTATTTAAAAAAGTTTCAGCCATCCACTCAGGCAGCAGTAACAATACCATGTGATTCAGGTGACCAGTCACACACTGTGAATTGAACTGTATAATTGAAGTGAACAAACCAGCAACTGAAATGCAGCCAAATAAAATCTGATGAATATTTAAAAACAACAAATATTTTTTTAAATTAAATACTTTGCAAACAGAATAACCAGCAATTAAAATTATGAGCAATAAATAGTTTAACTAGCTTTATCCCTGCTTTAGAGTTATCTGATCCTCTTCCTCACAGGAAAACATTTTCAACTTAGGAAGGACCTTGACATGTTCTGTTGCTCACAGCACTCTTTGCTATGCTAACATTTTCTCCGCTGCATGCTGCAAGCATGTTCTTGCTAAGAGACAACTGACATGTTTTCTAAATGTCAGTCAGGCGTAAGATAGCCCAAGCCCAGAATATGTTACATATATTAAAAAAAAAGTTTGAAATACTATTTAGGCCATAACCTTAACTGACAAAAGCAAGAAAATTCTGAAGTGAAGCTTATCTTTTTATCCTTAATTCCTTCTGTGTGATTGAGTAATGTAGGAGTCTCAGAAAAGTGCTTGCCTCTTACAGACAGTTCCATAAGAGAGCCTACAATACAGTGGGCTGAGATATGAGAAAAGAAGTCAGTTCAAATACCAGCTCTTTCTCACACACAAGATCACTAAGGCCCTGATCCTGCAAACATTCATATGCTTAGCTTCACTACTATGGTAGTCTCCTACAGACAGTTTTAGTTAGTTTTCTACTTTCAGTGGTGAAGATAAGCCCTTGCAGAATTGGGGTATAAATTATTAGCTCATTAATAGTTTCATTCTAAAGGATCCCAAAGCACTTTCCACACCATTAGTACAGCACTGGTGAAACATTTCTCTGGCAGGTTGTGTAATGTCTTCTTGTTTGTTTCTTTTTTAAAATGACAGCTGTTTGACAAAGCTCAGAAGTTTTGGGGGCAGATGGATTAGTGGGCGAGTAGAGTGAAAATGGTCAAGAAGTGCAAAGATAAATGGAATTTATTATATGACTGTCTCCACCATATGTGCTAAACATTCTTTGTATATACACTGTTCTTTGGGAAGCTGGCACAGTACAGAAGTACACATACTTCTGGCATTTCAGATTATTATTGACATGGTGATTCCTCTAATCCTCCATATATGAGATATGTAGCAATATAGTAAGTGAAGTTGAATTTGCTAGTAATTAACATCTTTATACACAGAGGGCAGAGGGCTTTGGATTTTAAGGTCTGAGGCTTGAGGAAAGGTTTCAGTTTTTGAGTGGGTGGAAGAGAGGCAGCCTAGATGATTTTCAGACTAAGGATGAGGCACGTGTGGAAAATCCTATCTAAATATCTGATTTTTAGGTGTAGATACATACATTTCTTGGCGGCATAAGGTGAAAGTGGCTTCATGCCCTTCCAACACACAGGCAAACCAATATTTCTAAAGAGGAGCAGAATCTCATAATCCACTCACAAGCGTGATAGTAACATTCAAAACAAACAATTCCACCCTTTAACAGGTCATCTCAGCAGGATAACAGTTTGCCCAGTGCGTAAATCCCCTGTTGCAGTGATTGTCAATTGATTCCAAATATAAAATGCAGTGACGATAATCACGCTGCTAGTACACATGCTGGTATGTGCATCACTGCTTTTCTGCTCAACCTTGATGCTGACGTGTCAAAATGCAGGCTACCATTTCCTCTCTGGCTAATAGGAGAGTGTGTCTTAGGGTGGTTTTTCACCTGTAGTGCTAATGACAGTCCTGTTCAAAGAGAGCTTCTTCTTCAGATCCTCTGAAGGTTCTAGAGTGGTAGCCATGTTAATTTGTATCAGCAAAAATAGTGAGGAGTACTTGTGGCACCTTAGAGACTAACAAATTTATTTGAGCATAAGCTTTCGTGGGAAACTGCAGAACTAGAATTAATTTGCAAACTGGACACCATTAAATTAGGTGTGAATAAAGACTGGGAGTGGATGAGTCATTACACAAACTAAAAACTTTTTCCCCCTACTGTTACTCACACCTTCTTGTCAACTGTTTGAAATAAGGCCATCCTGATTATCACTACAAAGGCTTTTTTTCTTCTGCTAATAATAGCCCACCTTAATTGATTAGTCTCATTAGAGTTGGTATGGCAACACCCATTTTTCATGTTCACTCTCTATCTATCTATCTACTGTATTTTCCACTCCATGCATCCGATGAAGTGGGCTTTAGCCCACAAAAGCTCATGCTCAAATAAATTTGTTAGTCTCTAAGGTGCCACAAGTACTCATTGTTCTTTTTTCTGAAGGCTCTGTCACTTTTCCCCATTGATTACAGAGAAGAGCCACCTGTGGATTGCTGACCATTTCCTGATGTCAGAGGACATCAGAACACTTGTGGTGTTACAAGTGTTGTTTCTTAATTTTACTCTGTGTTGGCTCTGTTCTATATGGGTGATATTCACTTCTGTCTGGAGAAACAGCACAAGTCTTATGCATCAACTTAAATCCCACTTAAACCCTCGGTAAGTGGTGTATAAGGTCTAGAATGGCTTTCTGCAATGGTGAATTCGACCCTTTTTGATTAAGTGTCATAGCAGATAAGAGCAGCAGAGCTCCTGTCACAGGGTAACTGGCCTCTTCAAGAAAGGGAGCAGTGTCCAGTGCACTGGGTTGATTAGCTGCTGCCCAATAGGGCCTAAGGAAAGGCACCTAGACCTTATTTAAAAAAAAAAAAAAGACAACTGGAAATGATTGGGAGATATTTGCAGACACTGCAGGGAGTATGGTGGTTCCTGTAGGTCTCTGAGCCTGGGGAGGAAGCTATCTGTTGGAGAAGCCTGAACTTTCAGACAAGAGGTATTGGGAGAGCAAGAAAATAACCCTTCAGGGAGAGAGCTGTGACTAGCTTGGGACTGAAGCTAAAGAGTGTTTGAACACTGAAGGGAAGATAGGATATCTGGGAGGAGGGGCCGGGCCCAGCTGAAAGTAGGATGAACACTTCAAAGGTTTGATGTTTACTTTTCAAAGACTTCTTATTGAATGTAATAAATTGGACTCCAGAAGGGGGAACATTTGCCCTCTTTTTAAGGGAGTCTGAGTTATGGAGACACTGAGGCAGGCCCCATCAGAGCTGTCCTTGGCCAGAAGTGGGTGCTACCAGGCAGGTATGCCTTTAACATATAGTGGTGTCTGCAGGATTGTGAGATGGACACCCTTCCTCCCCTACCATTAAATCAAGGAGGGAAGGGAAAACAGAAAGCTGGTGATGTTGTCTTTGCTGGATGAGTTAGCCACTTTCCCAAGTTGACAGGTAGAGCAGAACCAATGACCAGAGGAGTTTCAGGCTTCCATGGCAACATTTTGAGGGGATCCAATGAAAGGAAGAGATTAGCTGGCCCAAAGACAGAAAGAGAAAGAGGTATGAGCCTCACCCAACTGTATGGATGGATTGTGGGCAACAAGGACAGGTAAGGTATTTTCCCCCCCACACACTACCCACATCCAGATTATGAGGTCTGACCCATTGCACAGGACCCTATGAAAACTTGGGGAGGCCCAGACTGTTAAAGACACTGTGTTACAGGGTGATGGGGCCCCTGACGATTATGGGATAGAAATGAAGGGGATCAAGGGTGCTAGAACAATTTGTATAATGGGGGTGCACAGAGCCATTGAACCAAATTGTAACCCTTGTATATAATGGAAACCACTTTTAGTCAGGGGGTGCTGCTGCACCACCTGCACCTAGTTCCAGCACCTATGGTGGGGACCTAGATCATCTGGAGAAAAACAAATGCTCCACGGGCAGTATGTTTTGGCTGTGGAGAGAAGTATGAAAGGACACAGAGTGTCTACAGGGGGAGATGTTACTCCCATAACAATGTGGGTGGAAGAAGAAAAGAGGGTTCAATTAAAGGAAATCCTAAAAGCCTTAGATAAGGGTATGCAGACCTGAGTCACTGGAAACCCTAAGAAGCTGTGGATATTGTTACTGACATTCTCAGTGCTGAAGTGGGTACACTGAGAAGGCACTTCCTCAGAGTTATGAAACAGCTTTTGGGTTGCCATTCTTGACTGGAAGTATTCCTGGAAGTTTCATCACATGGCATCTTTAATTAAATAATCATCTTTCATTCTTGGAGACTTCAGAACAATCCTGGAGGGTTGGCAAATATAGGTTTATACAAACTTAACTAGGGTCACAGACTGATCTTGTAGACGGCTTTGCAGGTAGCCCAAGGACTCTGTTATAAATTATGGCATGTCAAGAACTCTGGGGGATTACATGAGGTATATAAAGTTCATTGGACATAGTGCTGGCCTGGCTTTTGTCACACAGTTTCTGAATGGCAAAACAAAGGCTTTTGACAAAGATTTGCTAGCCCTTTTGGTGTCAGAGGAAGTAGTAGTGCCTATATGACTGGAGAACTTGAACAAAAGATGGTCATCGAGCCTACATTTGGACATAGGAAGGCTCAGGGGGAGGGGTGGAAAGGATGTCACAAAGTGCACTGGATCCTGCTCTCTTTCTTGAAGGGACCAGTTACTCTGTGACTGGGAAATAAGAACCTCCACATGTTCCCCAAAAGGAAGTTCCATATGCAGAAGCATTGTAAAGACACTACCCTGGGGCATAATCCAAGGTGACGAGAGCCCATGTGCACAGCTCTTAGAGCAGAGTGTGTAAGTCTCCTATTGTGGAGACTGTTGATTTCAGCTTGTGATCCTACTTAATTTGGCTTCAGTCAAGGGTCTTCATTACACTTATGTGAGTTTCAAGAAAATCAGGCCTGCAGGCTCGAAACTGAGATCTTTCTTCCTACAGTCCTTACTTTTGTTTGTCCCCTGATTGCATGAGGATTGTTGGTGGGGAACAAATAATAGGATCACAGGAGAGAGAAATCTGTATACTCTTAATCACATTCAGAGAATGAATGGAATTAAATCAATATAGCTTGTAGCAGCCCGCACGATCTGCAGCCTGTTAAAAGGGTTACAACCGGCACTAACAAAACACCTATGCATGTCCCTTTAAAAGGAGGGAGTGTCTATGTGTTGCCAAGAAGCCTTTCAGGACCCTTCCCTATATGTGGCTATTGCTCTGCTTTAGTCATAACATGTATAAAGCATTAGTATGGTATCTCTAAGGGTGAAATGCTGGTATATGGGCACTGGGACAGAGGGAATCTTCATAGGCAGGGCTGACTCAGACCTTCACCTATGATACAGGGACACATTGTTCCATGCAATTTACCATGTGGATATTTCAGACCGGGATTTAGAACTGAAGCATTATTGGCTTCATTGACATTTAGACTCTGGGCTCCATTTTGTAAAATGCTACTCTTACAAGTTTCCTCTCCCCTCACTGTTGTGTAATGTGCTGTACTGCATCAGTCAGAGCTGGGAATGGTCAGTACTTCCCAGGATTTGTCCCTAAGTATTTGCACATAATTGTGTAATTAAAGAAGAAATTTTAATGCACAAGGAAAGTCCTATCTCTGCTCGAGCAACTTCAACATTATTATTGAGCACTCAAAAATCAGACCTTAGTTCTAACACTTTTCTACATAGAAATAAAAAATAATTAGCTAAATTTATTTCTCTAAAGGAGAAAATTAGCACCTGAACAATTCACTAGTGTATTTTTAGAGGGTGATCTTAAAATAGCAATGCTGAACCATTTTTACTATGACAGGTAGTATGGTCAGTGCACAGAATGAACAGTACTCAATGAGCAACTATTCAATGTTTTGTTTTCTACTCATTGTTCAACCTGTGGCCTTAGGCCTTATTTCTGGCAAACTATTTAAACTCTCTCATGAAGACAGAAAAACACATGACAAAAATTAAACTATGGTGCTCGTCACTATAATATCTGAGTACTTCATGAATTATTTTATTTTCACCACCCCTGGGCCAAGAGAGGGTATTATTTCCATTTCACAGATGGGGAGCTGAGGCAAAGAGAGATTAAGGTCAAAAGTATCCATTAATTTTGGGTGCCAAATCTGAAATGCATAAGACCTGATATTTTGGAGTACTTAGCATTATATAGCACTTTATTTCAAAATAACTAATTTAGTTCAATATTTAGTTCAAAGCACAGAGCTCATTGACTTCAGCTGCAGCTGTGTGTGCTTATGCAAATCAGATCCCAGGGTCTCAGGTTGGACACCCAGAAAACAAGGAACACCCTTCTAGAGACCATCTGTGAAATATTTGGTTTAAATGTCTTGCCCAGCATCATATAAGAATTCTGGCCCAGGCTTGGATAGAATCCAAGTCTCCAGGAGTGTGTAACTTTCTCATTGTTTAAAAAAGTCAACTTAAAAAACCCAAAAGTATCATCTAATTGACACACCCATAGTTCATCAGCGGGCCTGGAACTCTTAGGTCCCTCCACATAAACCTCAGGCATTTGAACTAATGGAATAACCCCTTGCCACTGCCTGCCAAATTTCAATACTCTGATCTAGGATAGCAGTGGTAGGTTGTCATAATCTATGTGGAGCAGCACTAGAGAAGGATGGGGATACACTTTGACAGTTGGTTTCACAGATATTTGCTGATAGAGGAAAGATGAGCTTCAGGAATCTGGGGTTTCATTCCAAGCTCAGGAAAGGAATGTAATCCAGTGGACACAGATTCACCTGCCAGTTCTTCCATCTGTCCCATCCTCTATAATCTGTCCCAATCCTGTATCATCTTCACCTCTGGCTTCTCATCCCAGTCACATTCTCTTCACTTAGCCTGTCCCAGGTTTCATGTCCCAGCCCCAGTCTCCTAGTCTTATACCTTTTTAGATGCACCATCTTGGTCATCTTGTCCATCCATTTCCAACATCCTCCCCACAACTCCATGTCTCCAGTCTCCTTGCCCACCCAATCCCAGTCCCGCCCCACCCTCTAATTGTATCTATCTGTTGACCCAACTTGGGCCTCCTGTTGCCCAATCTCTAAACCCACATTCCCTGTCATTACTGGCTTCCAGTTGTAATCTTCATTCCCCCTCTCCTTGTTGTCTCTGTTGTCTCATCCGCCCTCCCCCAAGTACCTTCTGCTGGTCTTTTTGCCCAGCCAGTACCAGTTTACCTCCCATACTCTAGCTTCTCATCAGATGTTTCCCTTTCCTTCTTTTTCTTTCTCCCACCCCTGTTTCACCCTGACCTGACAAGTAGTCAGTCCCAGACTCCTTGCCTAGCCAATCCCAGTCTCTCCTCAGTTTACCTCAGCCTCCGTCTTCCCCACACTTATTGCCTTCCAGTTCCTATAATTTCTTTCCCCCCTCTCACAATCTCCCTGCCCAGCCAGTTCTGCTTCCAGTCCCAGTCTGCCCCAACTCAAATCCCAGTTTTCCTAGCCTACCACTAGTGTCCAGTCCCAGTCTCCCCCTCTCACTAGATTTCTTGTCCAAATCTACATTCTCCCTGCCTCCCATCTACTTCAGATCTGGTTCTTGTTCCCTCAACATTTGAATTGGGTAGTTTCCTCCTCCATTCCCCCAGGGCTCAGCAGAGGGGGCATTGAGAGCACAGAAGAGGCAATCTCCTTGCCTGGATCTGGACTCAGCCCAGAGCAGAATGGCAATTTCAGGGAAAGTTCTCCTTAGTCCTGGGCTGGAACATGCCCACTGCAGATACAATCTTCAAAGAATTTAGCTGCTCAGATCTAAAGTCTCAACTGAGCATGTGCAAACTGTATTTTTTTTTCAGTCTTATAAAATTTTCCAAATTAGCGTGGATTTTCACAGGAATGGCCAAACTCATATTCCTGACACAAAGGCCATACTCTGCCAAATGTCAAATCCTTGCCCCAAAATATGAGGGTGCCAGAACTCTTCAAAGAAAAGGTAACTAGAATTTCTAACATGAGCAGAACAATGGTTTCTTTTTTTTCCTTAGCCTCATTCTCAAAATATCTAATCACTTTGGTTGGAATTTTCCAGTAACATTCAACCTGAGACACACATGGCATAAAAAATTTCTGCCTCAATGGATATAGGCTCTTATAATGGGAAGTGCTGTACAATCTTCATATTAGGTAGGTAGTGCTACCTATAAAATACCAGCCATTGGTTATACTGCAAGATTTTTATAGTGAGAAACATTCTAAAATACACAAATTCACATGACATATTAACTCTTCTAAAGGCAGTTGCTGGACTTAAGCACAGCATATGCCCCACTTACTGAATGGGTGATTATATTTATGGATTTTTTTATAGTACCATAACTGGATGTGTTAAACCACCTGGCTTGTTGGTGAGTCCACTATTGCTCCCCTGGGGATGTAGTACTTTACACATCCTTCTTTTAAGAAATTGTCAAAAGGCTGTGCTCTTTAACAGAAAAATTTGTCAGAATTTGGAACTCTAATTTCCAGCCAACTGTGTTCTTTCAGAACTCTGTATTCATTTACTTACATACAAGACATTCTTGAAGAACCACATCTTATGTGGTAAGAGGTTGAGCCTTTTCTACTCTTAAGAGCCTAACCTTGCTTCCATTTAAAGAGATGGCAAAACTGTCACTGATTTAAATAACCCGGGATTGGGCATGTTCTGCATAAAGGACCTAATCCTGCAAAGTGCTGGACTCTTTTTGGTGACAGCAAAGGATACTCAGCATCTTGCAGAATTGGGCCCAAAGCAGCACAGGAAATATATCAAATGTAAGTGTCCTATTTCTACAATACTTTGAGATTTAGTTGATAAAGGCTTTTACTTTCGAGATCAAGGTGAAAAGGTTTTGAAGATGGCAGCAGTTGGTTTGGGAAATGACAATTCACTATGGGATGTGAGTTTGGGGCTGCATTATGCTAAGCATTGTACAATGCTGGGGTCTTTGGGCACTACCACAATATTACTGCTACTAAATCGGATGGATTGGAATTAGGGAAGAGGGAACCAGGTGTTTTTACGACAATGGTTGTAGCTGTCTGCAGAGCTATGACTACTTATCTTAGCACACTATTGCCCTTCATTAGCATCTTAATCACTTTAATGTTTCTAGTATAGAATTAAAAACTTTATTAAGATGTTTTAAAAAAAAGTGAAGAGTATAGAGTTTAAGCATAGAAGTTTCTGGTTATCAGGGAATAACGTAGAGATTATCCAGGGAGCGAACTTCCGTTAAGATCGTGTGTCATAAAGAATACATAATCTGCAATATCCCTGATTGGGGGTAAAAGGTTGATGGGTCAAAGTACATGATGAGGAGGATGGATTGACCCTCATTTGGTGAGATTTGATGTTTAGGGAATTTATGGTTCCAGTTCATATGATCCAACGGAGAAAGTCTCTTGGTCCCTTTCTCGTTGTCGAAGAATGATGTCACTCCAGCTCACGCCTCCTGGTACTGTCAGTGGCTGGTGATGTGTTCAATGTAGATGTCCCTGGACCATCGGATGGTGTCTGAGACCATGAGGTGCCGCATGAGCCATGCGTAGCATCGACTGATCCTGCAGGTCTGCAGCACACGCTTGTTCCAGGGGTCCCAGGCATCCAGAGCTACAACGATCAGGGCGTCCATCTGCACCTCGTAGCCCCTCGCTCTCAGGTGTCAGCTAGGGGGAGTCTATTGCAAGTAACGTACATGTGTTTAGAAGATATATTTCCACAAATCAAAATAATAAATACACCAAAATTAGTCACTATTAGCTAGCTGCAAACACGCCAGCACAGCCTATTTGACTATAAAAACCACAGGCCTCTAACACTTCATTATCCATGAGAACTAAGGCTTCTCTGCCACTAGAGGGTGAAACAACTACAAAACAATAAACACTTGAGCACGTACACGTTACTGAGTCAGTCCCAAAGAGAACACATATTTTGCACCACTGTAGATTAGCTTGTGAGTGAGTCAGAAGATAAGACGGTTACTCACCTTTGTAACTGTTGTTCTTCGAGATGTGTTGCTCATATCCATTCCAGGTAGGGGTACGCGCCGCGCGTGCACGTCTGCCGGAAACTTTTTACCCTAGCAACTCCAGTGGGCCGGCAGGTCGCCCCCTAGAGTGGCGCCAGTATGGCACCAGATATATACCCCTGCCGGCCCGCCCGCTCCTCAGTTCCTTCTTGCCGGCTACTCCGACAGCGGGGAAGGAGGGCGGGTGTGGAATGGATATGAGCAACACATCTCGAAGAACAACAGTTACAAAGGTGAGTAACCGTCTTTTCTTCTTCGAGTGATTGCTCATATCCATTCCAGGTAAGTGATTCCCAAGCCTTACCTAGGCGGAGGGGTCGGTGTGAGAAGTCGCGGCCTGGAGCACTGCAGAACCAAAGGCCGCATCATCTCTGGACTGCTGGATCAGGGAGTAATGGGAAGCGAATGTATGGACCGATGACCAGGTCGCCGCCCTACAGATCTCTTGTATTGGCATGCGGGCGAGGAAAGCCAGCGATGATGCCTGTGCTCTGGTGGAGTGAGCAGTCACACGGCCCGTCGGAACTTGGGCCAGGTCGTAGCAGGTCCTGATGCAGGAAGTAACCCATGAAGATAACCTTTGGGAGGAAATCGGCAGCCCCTTGACCCGGTCCGCTACTGCCACAAATAACTGAGGGAACTTGCGGAAGGGTTTGGTCCTGTCCACATAAAATGCTAGTGCCCGTCGGACATCTAGCGAGTGGAGCTGCTGCTCCCTGCGGGACGAATGGGGCTTGGGGAAGAAGACTGGGAGGAAAATCTCTTGGTTCACATGGAAAGCTGAGATCACCTTGGGAAGAAAGGCAGGGTGAGGCCTCAGCTGTAGCTTGTCTCTATGGAAGACGGTATACGGTGGGTCCACCGTGAGGGCCCTCAGCTCTGACACTCGTCTAGCTGAGGTAATGGCCACAAGGAAGGCGGTCTTCCACGAGAGGTAGAGCAGGGAGCAAGTTGCTAATGGCTCGAATGGAGGGCCCATGAGCCAAGTCAGGACCAGGTTGAGGTCCCATGAAGGGGCCGGAGGGCGAATTTGTGGATAAAGCCGCTCCAGCCCCTTCAGGAATCTCGCCACAATAGGGTGAGAGAAGACAGAACATCTGTCCACTCCAGGATGAAACGTGGAGATGGCGGCTAGGTGGACTCGGAGGGACGACAATGCCAGACCCTGGGTCTTAAGGGACCAGATGTAGTCCAAAAGAGTGGTGACTGGAGTCTCCATAGGGCGAAGAGCTTTCTCTGAACACCAGCAGGAGAAACGCTTCCACTTAGCTGTGTAAGTCGCTCTGGTGGAAGGCTTTCTGCTGCCCATGAGAACCTCGCGAACCGGGGTGGAACATCGCAACTCGGAGTCTGTCAACCACGCAGGAGCCATGCCGTAAGGTGTAGAGACGGAAGGTCCAGGTGACAGAGCCTGCTGTGGTCCTGAGTGATCAGGTCCCGATGAAGGGGCAGGGTAACTGGGTTGGCTGCTGAGAGGTCCAGCAACATGGGGTACCAGTGCTGTCTGGCCCATGCTGGAGCTATGAGAATCACCCGGGCTCTGTCTCTGCGCACCTTGATGAGAACTCTGTGAATCAGCGGAATGGGTGGGAAAGCATAACACAGGTGGGCTGTCCATGGGATCAGGAATGCATCCGCTATAGACCCTGGTTCCTGACCCTGGAAGGAGCAGAATGTTCGACACTTCCTGTTCACCCTGGACGCGAAGAGGTCCATCCGGGGACGACCCCACCTCTGGAAGAGTGAGAGGGCGACGTCCGGAAGGAGGGACCACTCGTGCGAACGGAAGGATCTGCTCAGCCCATCTGCTAGGGTGTTCCATACTCCCGGGAGATAGGAGGCGGAAAGGTGAATCGAATGGGCTATGCAAAACTCCCAGAGACATATTGCTTCGAGACAGAGGGGAGAGGACCTGGTGCCGCCCTGCTTGTTGATGTAAAACATGGTCGTCGTGTTGTCGGTGAACACCGCGACACAACGACCTTGAAGGAGATGGACAAACGCTTGACAAGCAAGGCGGACCGCTCTCAACTCTCGTACGTTGATATGGAGGTTGATCTCTTGTGGTGTCCACAAGCCCTGAGTTCTCTGGGTGCTGCAGTGAGCCCCCCAGCCCAGATCGGAGGCGTCCGTGGTCAGGGATGCCGAAGGTTGGGGCGGATGGAACGGGAGCCCCGCACAGACTACGGATTGGTCCAGCCACCAGCGAAGAGAGTCCAGTACCCTCTGAGGGACAGTGACGACCGTGTCCAACGACTGTCTGGCCGGCCGATACTGCGCAATGAACCATGATTGAAGAGGTCTCATGCGGAGTCGGGCATATGCCGTTACAAATGTGCAGGCTGCCATGTGGCCTAGGAGGGCCAGACAAGTTCGTATTGAGATCAGCGGGGCCGCTCGCAACCGTAGAATGATATCCGACAACGAGTGGAACCTAGGCAAGGGTAACAAGGCCCTGGCCAGGGCAGAGTCTAGAACGGCCCCGATAAACTCTATCCGCTGCGTGGGGAGTAGAGTAGACTTGTCCACATTGATTACGAGGCCCAAGGCCGCAAAGAGGGTGCTGATCCTGGCGACATGGTCGCGGACCTGCAGTTCCGACGTGCCTCGGATCAGCCAGTCGTCCAAGTAGGGGAAGACGTGGATGCGGCAGCATCGAAGGTGTGCGACGACGACTGCCATGAATTTTGTAAACACTCTCGGGGCCGTAGAGAGGCCAAACAGAAGGACCGCAAATCGGTAATGTTGGCGATCGGCCACAAAGCGGAGGAAACGCCTGTGTTGGGGGGCAATAGAGATGTGAAAGCAGGCGTCCTGCATATCGAGGACGGCGTACCAGTCTCCGGGATCCAGGGATGGGATGATGGTTCCAAGGGATACCATGCGGAACTTCAACTTCACGATATACTTGTTGAATTCCCGCAGGTCGAGGATGGGCCTGAGGCCGCCCTTGGATTTGGGGATTAGAAAGTAATGGGAATAAAACCCCTTGCCCTTCTCATTTTCCGGAACCGCCTCTATGGCTCCCTTGGCAAGGAGCGCGTGCACTTCCTGACGGAGGAATTGCTCTTGAGAGGGGTCCCTGAAGAGGGACGGGGATGGTGGGTGGGAGGGTGGGGGCGAAGAAAACTGCAGGCGATAACCGGCCTGCACCATATGCAAGACCCAACGGTCCGACGTTATTTGGGTCCATGCTGGGAGGAAAAAGGAAGGGCGGTTGGAAAACTGTGGGGAAGGATCCGGAGGGGAAACTGGTACTGCGCCCTCGGGCGCACCCTCAAAATGAAGGCTTAGGCCCTGGAGGGGCCTTGGTGGAGCCTTGGTTCTGCCCCGTTTGCCCACCAGACTTCCTGCGGCGGTTGATTCTGCCTCGGCGCCTCGAAGGGTCCTGCCGCGGGCGGAACTGAGGGTATGGCCGCCGCCGCTGCTGCTGGTTTTGCTGCCTGAATGGCCTGCGTTGTGTCGCCAGCGTATGCATGCCCAGCGACCTTATTATGACCCTGTTATCTTTAAGATCTTTCAGTCTAGGGTCTGTTTTATCCAAAAACAGGCCCTGGCCTTCGAAGGGGAGGTCCTGGATTGTGTGCTGGAGCTCCAGTGGAAGGCCAGAGACCTGCAGCCAAGAGATCCGGCGCATCGTGAGCCCCGAAGCTAGGGTCTGAGCGGCCGAGTCGGCAGCATCAAGGGAGGCCTGTAGCGATGTTCTTGCTACTTTCTTGCCCTCATCCAGGATGGTGGAAAATTCCTGGCGTGCATCCTGGGGCAAGAGCTCCGCAAACTTCCCCGCCGCTACCCAGGAATTGAAGGAGTAGCGGCTGAGGAGGGCCTGTTGGTTCGATACCCGGAGCTGCAGCGCCCCCGCCGAATAGACCTTGCGGCCCAGGAGGTCCATCCGCCTCGCCTCCTTCGACTTGGGCGCTGGGGCCTCTTGCCCGTGGCGCTCCCTATCATTCACTGACTGGACCACCAACGAGCATGGGTCGGGTGAACATATAAGTATTCATAGCCCTTTGAGGGGGCCATGTACTTTCGCTCTACCCCTCGAGCGGTCGGAGGGATGGAGACCGGTGACTGCCAGATGTTAGTGGCATTAGTCTGTATCGTTTTTATGAAGGGTAGGGCCACTCTGGTGGGCGCATCGGCTGAAAGGATGCTCACCACCGGGTCCTCAATTTCCGACACCTCCTCCGCCTGCAAGTTCAGGTTCTGTGCCACTCGGCAGAGGAGGTCTTGGTGTGCCCTCAAATCCAGTGTGGGGGGACTGGAGGATGAGGTACCCGCCACTGCCTCATCCAGAGACGAGGACGTTTCTGGAGGGAGCTCTGGGTCCCAGGGAGTACCGTCTGTTTCCGGGGAGTGAGGGGGTCTAGACACCGTCGCCTCCGGTGGTCTGCGCTCCGCCACAGGGCAGGGGGCAATGTGTTGCGGACCCTGGGCCTGAGAGTATGCCCATGGGGTCCAAAACCCCCACTGTGGAGGCCCTCGTTCTTGTGGTGGAGGGTCTTGGAACAGGGCCGCGTGTCTGTCCTGTGCCATGGCATAGGCACTGTCAGTGTGGGAGGAGACTGACGGCTCCCTAGAAGGCCAGGGGGGCGCTGAGCTTGGTTGGTATGCAGCTCTATGCGCCGTGACTGACGCTCCTCTCGGTGCCGAGGCTCGGTGCTGCGACCCACATTGGTACTGGGATCGGGACCGAGAACGGCGTGATGATCTGTGCCGAGATCCCGACCGGGATCGGGAGCGATGTCGGTGCCGGGAGCGGGACCGCGACCTTCTGAGAACACGGTGCCGGGACGGCAGTGGAGACCAGGACCTACCACCAGCGCGGTGCCGGGAGGTCGACTGGGTTCGGGACCTGCCACCGGTTCGGTGCCGGGAGGTCGACCGTGGGGCCGAACGCCGAGGTGAACGGCTCCTGGAGTCTCGGTGCCAGAGGTGAGATGAGCCCGACCGGGACTGTGCGGATGGTGATCGGTGCCGCGAGTACGACCGGTACCATCTGGGCGACCGGTGCCGGGACTCCGAGCGGCGCCCCGAGCATGAGCGTTCGCGCCTCCGGGGTGATTGGTGCCGGGACTCGGGAGACAGCGCTCAAAGCATCGGCTTACCCCTGGAAGTTATGCGTCCCGGGGGTGCCGGCTGAGGCTGAGATGGCTCCGTCAGTGCAATTAAGTCCCGAGCCGAGGCGAAAGTCTCCGGCTTCGACGGGACCCTTAGCTCGACCCCTGATCTTATGGGGGAGCTAGGTGGGGCTGGACTCGACTGACCTTCTGGGCCCGGAGTCGACAGCAGTCCTGCAGGCGGTGCTGCGGCTAATGTAGGTGCCTGGCAGTCCACTCGGGCCTGCCTTGATGGTGTCGCAGACGCCGAGGAACGTAGATCTGCTCCTGGTGCTGGAGATGGTCAGTGCCGGGGAGTCTTGCCGATGCCGGCGCGGTCCGGTGCCGGAGTAGAACTGGCTGACTGCGCCGCCGGTGCCGGAGACAGAGCCGCTTCCATTAGGAGAGCGCGGAGTCTTTGGTCTCTCTCCTTTTTAGTGCGAGGCTTAAAAGCCTTGCAAATGCGGCACTTGTCGCTAATGTGCGATTCCCCTAGGCACTTAAGGCACGCGTCGTGGGGATGGCTCGTGGGCATCGGCTTCTTCCACGCCAAGCACTGCTTGAAACCCGGCAAGCCACGCATGGGCCCGGTTCCGGGTGCCGGGGAGGGCAACGGCCCACCCCCAGGCAACGTTCGATAACTATTTACAAGATTCTAACTAACTATTTCTATACTAAAAGACTATCTACTACTTAACTAAGAATTATTTACAAGTCAAACGACGAACAGGAACAGGAGAGCTAGGGACGTGGAGGTCAGCAAGCCGCACTCCACAGTTCCAGCAACCGACACGGCGGTAAGAAGGAACTGAGGAGCGGGCGGGCCGGCAGGGGTATATATCTGGTGCCATACTGGCGCCACTCTAGGGGGCGACCTGCCGGCCCACTGGAGTTGCTAGGGTAAAAAGTTTCCGGCAGACGTGCATGCGCGGCGTGTACACCTACCTGGAATGGATATGAGCAATCACTCGAAGAAGAACACACATTATCCTGGGTGTTTGTATGCCATTCCCTCTTCCCTAAACACAAAGGGCTAACAAATATTACAAGCATCTTCAATTTGCACGTGCAATGTTGGAAGCTGTGAGGGAATATGTGATACTGCACTGCAGATGAACACAGCTTAGTATACTGGAATGTAAACAGTTACTCAGTTTCCTTTTCAGATATGAGTTTACCACCCCAAAGTCTCTGAGGGAAGTACACTAAAAACAAAATTCTGATTCAGATCTTGAATTTATATGTCATCTGATAAGAATGAATTCTTTATGAATCACAGAACAATCTAGGTTAAAGAGTGCCCCCCCCACTATTCAACACCTGATAAGTGGATGATAATTATCCCCAGTGCTAGTGATTCCACACAACCTTCCTTTGGTAGCTTGTTCTACTGCATAACTCCTCATGCAGCTATAACATTTTCCTATTATTTAACCAAAATTTTCTTGCTGGGGAACAAATGAAAACAGCTGCTGCTTCTTCTCTTATGAAGTTTCATTACATATTTGAAGAGGCTTATGTCTCTTAGGCCTTTCTCTAAAATGAATAGGCTCAGTTCTCCTCACCTTTCCTCCATTTTCCAAACCTTTTATCACTTCCGTTCTGTATATTCTGTATAGCTTTGTGTCTTTAGATTTTGGAGCTATAGCAGGAAACTCTTTCATATCCATTAACATGTCTTCATCCTCATGGAATCCAGCTTGTCTTATGTTTCTTGACTAAAAACTTCGCAAATAAGCAGTGTTTTGATGTCCTAAGGAGGCTCTTAGAAGATATTTTTCTCAAAAGACTTCCATAACCCACAAAGAAAATGCTATTCACATTTTCAGTTGATAAAAGCTACACTTTACAAAAGAGGAGTTGTAGAAAACAATAAGTTGGTTTTACAGGAATTATATTTTCTTGATTTAAAACAAATCAGACCCCAAAAGGTACTGTAACATCAAGCAATTTTTTCCTTTGTTTCTTATTGGTAAGTCCTCTGAAGAATTCCATCCTTAAATAGGTTTTGACAATGACTTCATGCCTGCCTTGTTT
Source organism: Gopherus evgoodei (assembly GCF_007399415.2). Lineage (NCBI taxonomy): Eukaryota > Metazoa > Chordata > Testudines > Testudinidae > Gopherus > Gopherus evgoodei. The sequence continues at coordinate 68,229,484 of NC_044329.1, forward strand.
TTGCATTGACACTTCAGTTTTCTGAAGGCCCACTTTAGGCTTCCCTCTTTTTTAGGAAGGAACACTTTATATTAAAACTTATAATATGACTACAGGTGAAGATTCCAGAGAACCAACAGTAGCTGAGGCAAAAGGCTCCCTTGTTGCTATAATAAAAGTAGCTACAAAGGAGCAGAAACAAATCTATTTTCTTTCTAAATGTCACAGCAGTCATTCCAGTCCGTTGCCTGAAAGATTCAGGTAACATCATTCGTCTGTTAAAATAATGCAACAAGTGTGGCAAGAATTAGAGAGTGATATTTTGCAAGGCACTATTGATGGACAGAAACAGTGCAATGATTCTTATGCATTTAGGAAATTTCCATTTCGTACTGTCCAAGATCATAGTTTTAATTATGCATGCACATTTTTCATCGTTTTTTAATTGATTAAACAAATTTTGGAGGAATGTACTAGGGGTTTTCTTGACAAATTGCATATTGGATTTCATATCTCTCCTTTGCTGTAAGCATTTCAGGCCCTGGTTCAGTAAAGCACTTAAGGGGTACATCTATACTACCCTCTGGATTGGTGGGTAGTAATTGATCTATCGGGGATCAATTTATTATGTCTGGTCTAGATGCGATAAATCGATCTGCGAATCAACACCTGTACTCCATCTCGGCAGGAGGAGTAAGCAGCGTTGACAGGGGAATTGTGGCAGTCGACTCGCCGCCATGAGGACGGCCAGGTAAGTCGAACTAAGATACTTCAACTTCAGCTATGCGAATAGAGTAGCTGAAGTTGCGTATCTTAGATCGATTCCCCCCCCCCTTAGTGTAGACCAGCCTTAGTCACAATCTTAAAATTAAGCATATGAGTAGTCCCATTGAAGTCAAGGGAACTTAAGCGCATTAACCAGAATTGGGCCTTAATAAAAACCCACCCAGTTCTTACTGGTTTGGAAATCCATTTATTTTTACTCCTAGTACAGTATTTGTAGAAATTCAGTGAAACAGCACACTCTGTGAGCAATGGTTTCTGCATTTCTAAAAGTAACTTTAGATTTGTTTCTCTTGTCCCTTTATTCATTTGAGGCTTTCCACTGAAAAGAAACAAATGACATTTCCTTGTGCTGACACTAAAAATCTCTGGCCCCTTTCTATGGGCTCTTTTCTGTAGTGTCCTAAATACCATAGGTGCAATAGAGCATTTATAGTTCAAGGCCATGCTTACTGCCCCTTTTTTTTTTCATTAAAAGGCATGTGAGGGCCCTATGGAGCATTCCTCACACCGCCAAAATGACTCAGGCCCTTCATTCATAACTTTCTCAAAATCTTTCGTAAATCACAACTGCTGCACACAAACTGAACAATGCTGAAATATTTTCCCATTTTGGATCTCACATAAACTTCTCAATGTGCTTTTTAAGTTTACACAGGGGCATAGACAACTACTTTTATGAGTGTGTGCGTGGCTAGAATTAAAAATAAATTTAAATGTTGAATATTGCTTTGAATAGACTTGTATATGTAATAAAATGGACAAATTTGGTCAAGTGAGGTGATTGAGCTGTTCCAAACTCAAGGGTTTCTCTTATTAATGAAACTTCTAACTTATCTGGGGAATGTGTGTGTAAATACTTCCAAGCCCCCTGCTGTCTGTGCTCATGTACAGTGGTGAGATCCATTGAGACTGTGATTCTACAAGGTGCTGCGCATCTGAATCACCCACTGATTTATATGGACATGTAAAACTTTCCCTTATGGAAGTAAAACAGTGCCTACCAAAAAGGAAATAACATCTGGATATCCAGTGGAAAGACTCCCATTGACTTCAGTGGGGTTGGATGAGGCTTCAAATTCTGCTTGAAAGAGGGGCCTCTTCAAGTCTTAATCAAGAGCAATGATCTGAATTTACAGGGGAAATTCCTAAGAACCCCACTTGCGGTTTTTAATTTCTGCTTCTAAGAACTTTACTGTTGCCATTTCATGGAATCAAAATGATGAGTGGTCAAAGAGACCTAGGAAGTCACCAGTCTACTTGCTGAAAATGGATGTAGGTAGAGGGAAAAAAGCATCAGTGCTTGTAATATGCATTACCATTCTGGTGTCAAGACATGACCATGCCTGAGGCTTCCTACCTCATTTTCTTCCACTCAATTGCCTCAGTTTCCCCTTGCTTTTGTGGTTGGATGACTTAGCCTCCAGGCAAACTATACAACTTCTCGACTTAAGGTAAACAAAGGTCCAAACACACAATACATCTTTAATCTCTCTGGCACCCAGCCTTCACCTTGTTGATGCAGAAATGAGTGATGCCAATAGTCGCTTGCCTTCTCCAGGTTAAACAGCTCAATATTCCTTCCTCCCGGGATCTTCCCTCATCTTCCCTCTGTAGTTGCATGGGGTTTCTCCCTCCTTTTCTGGAAGCCTCAGGTATAAGCCCTGGAACAGAAAGCTAGCACTATTCTCGTCCCATGCCACTGTGCTTCCTTTGCCCTCAACTGCTTTCTTTGATTCTCTCCGGGGTCCTTCTGTATCTTAATTACGTGTAATCTGCCTTCCCGATATAGAGCCCCACTCCATGTCTCCACTTATGCCAGGCCTCCCTCCAATCTGAGGGAAGGCTGCTCTTTATAGTCCCATATTACAGCCCAAACTCAACAAGCTCACACTCCGCATTGCTGTCCTTGTTCCCTGAGGGACAAGAGGAATGTAGCTTCACAGAGAAGGATGGGAAAATGGTTTTGAAGTCCAATACTAATCACTTATACAGCACCATAGTCTATGCAATGGCTTATATATATAGGACCTTCATCTTGATGGGGGGGTTGGACTAGATAACCCGTGAAGTTACTTCTAACTCTGTGGCTCTATAATTCTATGACTTGAGTCTCTTCTCTTATTTGCGTGAGTCAGATGTAGCTTCATTGAAGCCAATAGGAATTGATGTAAATTGGTATAGCTCCATCAGCTTCAAATACTCTATGCTGATTTGCAGTAGCTGAGACTCTAGCCTTATGGACATACACCAGGTAAAACTGACGCAAGTGAGAAGAATAAGAACCACTGAGCTTAACTGATTTTGTTGAAGCCAGTAGCCAAGTTCCCATTGACTTCCTGCTACCTCTCTATCAGGAGCAATATGAATATCTCTATCCGAGCACTTCACAATCCTTAGTATACATATTCTCACACTGCCTCTGTGAGGTAAGAAGTATTATTATCCCCAGTTTACTGAGGGAGAACTCCTAAGGCACAGAGATTAAGTCCCAAGGTCAAAATAGGAAGTCTGTGGCAGGAAGAAAGTCTGAGATGGGATTTGAAGCCAGATCTTTAGAGTTCCAGGTTTGTACTTTAAACACTGGACCAACCATAGTCTTATTAGCAGGATGATTCTTGAGCCATGAAGCCTTTGTAGTGCCCTACCATCCTTACGCACTACCCCCAGCTCCACCAAAGGCAATAACAGAAGTTAAAGCTGCTTCTCTGTTTCCTGGTGGCATTTCTGAAGGCTAGCCAGGGGACATTCCAGAGCGCAGCAGCTCCCAGGCTCTGCTCTCCTTCTAGCCCAATGTTCCCTTTCAATGGTCTTGAAATCTAGTCCCTGCAATGTTCATGCAGGGGTTATTCCTCAGGCTCACTGGGAGTGGAAGGAGCTTGTTGCTTATCTGATGCTCCCTAGTTCTGGGTTTGGGACTTATCTTACCCTTTTCATGCTCCTTTGCATCCCTCTGCTTGGCCTCCAGCTCTAGCTGATCTGACATCCATTTCCACAGAAACATGAGTAGGAATGGCAGCTAGCAGTGGAGTGGGTAGATCTCTTGCCTAGTTCAGATGTGGCTGTCAGATAAAAGCTAAAAGTGGCATTTTTGAAACAGCATCTCCAGACAGGCTATTATAAAACTGAGCAAACAACCAAAAAGAACCCACCCGTTTTTTATATGAGACTTTCAAAAGAGGTTAACAATTTTATTACAGATATAAATGTGTTTGAGGATATGATATTTTCAGGTATGAAGACCCCATCCTTGAAATAATCTGAGTGCATCCATCTTATGAGACATTATATAGTAACCAATCTTCAAAATAAATTATTTGTTTTAAAAGTTGAACATGTCATACAGTAATAACATCTAACCAGCAGCTAAGAAATGTCTAAGAAATCAGAGGCCATCAGAGAAAGCTGAGAAAGCAGAAGGTAATGTTAAAGAACTGAAAGACACAAGACTCCAAAAAAGTTTTCATTTTTATCAGATATATTGGGATACAGCTATGTCAACCAGACCGTGCCTTTCCTGTCAGCTAAATCGGAAATAGTATTTTCTGTTAGGCTATACAATCTTTGTTATGTCAACAAGATTGAAATGGTGCAAGTCAGATCCAAATTAGGAGCACTTCATATGTTTTAGACTATGTCTACACTACCACTTATGTTGAGATAACTTTTATGTCGCTCAGGGGTGTAAATAAGCCACCTTCTGCCGAGTGACATAAGTTACACTGACCTAAGTGCCACTGTGGACAGCACTATGTCGTGGACAGCTACTGCTGCTTGTTGGGGGTGGATTAATTAAGTCGATGAGAGAGTTCTCTCCCGTCAGCTTAGGGCATGGCTACACTTGCAGATGTAGAGCGCTGTGAGTTAAACCAGCCCCCGGAGACCGCAGCAGGGAAAGTGTTGCAGTGTGTTCACACTGTCAGCTGCAAGTGCACTGGCGTGGCCACATTTGTGGCACTTGCAGTGGCACTGGGAGCAGTGCATTATGGGCAGCTATCCCACAGAGCACCTCTTCCCATTCTGGCACTATGGCTTGTGGGAAGGGGTTGGAGGTTTGAGGGGCATTCTCGGTCATGTCCCAATGCCCCATGATTCATCACTTCAAATCCCAGCAATCCCTGTGCTTCCATCCACATTTGGCACCATCTTTCAACATTTTTTGTACTGCCTGCTCTGTCTTCCCTTTCAGTCTTCAGAAATGGATCCTGAACTTGTGAGGACTATGCTTATGGGTCTCGCCAGCAAATCATGAATTGCAGTCAAATTACTCCTTAAGCTACAAAGTGACAGCGAGGAGTCTGACGATGATGTTGACTCACATAATGCATACGACATGAGGTTGCTTATGGCATTCATGGACATGCTCACCACAGCGGAATGCCACTTTTGGGCTTGGGAAACTGAGTGATGGGATCACATCGTCATGCAAGTCTGGAATGACGAGCAGTGGCTGCAGAACTTTGGGATGAGAAAAGCCACTTTCATGGGACGTGTGCTGAGCTCACCCCCACCCTGTGGCACAAGGACCTGAGATTGAGAGCTGCCCTGCCGGTGGAGAAGCAGGTGGCTATAGCAACCTGGAAGCTGGCAACTCCAGACAGCTACCAATCGGTTGCTAACCAGTTTGGAGTGGGGAAGTTGACAGTTGGAATTGTGTTGATGCAAGTTTGCAGGGCCATTAATCATATCCTGCTCAGAAGAATTGTGACCCAGGGTAACATCCGTGACATTGCGGCTGGTTTTGCACAAATGGGGTTCCCTCACTGCGGAGGGGCAATAGATGGGATGCATATTCCAATTCTGGCACCAGCCCATCTAGCCTCCGAGTACATACATTGGAAGGGGTATTTCTCTATGGTTCTCCAGGCACTTGTGGATCACCATGGGCATTTCATTGACATTGACATAGGCTGGGTCGGAAAGGTGCATGACGCAGGCATCTTTCGGAACACTGGCCTGTTCAGGAAGCTGCAAGCTGGGACTTTCTTCCCAGACCAAAAGATCACCATTGTGAGCCTTGGAGACCTCTGCTTACCCTTTAATGCCGTGGCTCATGAAATCCTACACAAGGAGCTTGACAGCAGCAAGGTGCGGTTCAACAACAGTCTGAGTCAGTGCAGAATGACTGTTGAGTGTGCTTTTGGCTGTTTAAAGGGCTGCTCATGCTGTCTGTATGGGAAGCTGGACCTGGCCAATGACAACAACCCCACGGTTATATCCGCGTGCTGTACCTTCCATAACATTTGTGAAGGGTGAAAGCTTCACTCAGGCATGGACCTCGGAGGTTCAACACCTGGAGGCTGAATCTGAACAGCCAGAGACCAGGGCTATTAGAGGGGCCCAGCGCAGAGCTGTAAAGGATTAGGGATGCCTTGAGGGAGCAATTTGATGCTGAAAACCACCAGTAATGTTTGGTGCCCTGCACGGGAGGGAAGTGCAATGGTTCCAATGCTAGTAGACATCTGTGTTTGCTACGTACGATGCACTGACTTGCAGTGCCTGTTGCTTTTCTGGGCTATGGTATCTTTTACTTAATGAAATAATAAAGAATGCTTTCAAAGCCAAAAAGTTCATTTACTGAAAAAAAAAACTGCTTGGAAAACAGAAAGGGCTTGACACATCTGTGTTGTGTGGGAGGAGGGAAGGGTGTGAGGTGGGGAATGGGACAATCACAAATTTTCATATATCCTGTTAGCATACTCAGCCTTCCTTTCTGGAGTGCCGTGCAATGAGTGCTGCACTTCAGGATGGCTATACTGCATAGTGATGGGGATTGAGTGCAGTGGGTAAGGGTCGTAGTTTGCAGGGCTGGGTGGTGAAGCTACAGGTGTTGGAGGCAGCTGGTGGCAATAAGAACCCGGATGTTGGGAAAAGTGGGTTGGCGGTGACAAGGGGGCACAAGGGAAAGAGTTTTTTGGGACAAGGGCTTCAGAGGGGTAGAGGGTGGGCACGGATATGCTCCATCTGCATTGCTACAAGTGCCTGTATCGAGTCCACTTGGCACTCCATGATGCTTATCAGCCACTCCGTGCTTTGGTGTCGGTGATCCGTATTCTGCTGGTGGAGCTTCCTTTCACTCTCCTGCCACTTCTGTACTTTTTTATTTTCATTACGGGACTGCTGCATGACTTAATGCAGCAGGTCCTCTTTGCTTTTTTGCGGATGCTTCCTGATTCTTTGGAGTCTTTTGGCAATTGATAACAAGGATGGCTGGGATCTCAAGGTTGCATCTGTAAAGCCAAAATGCAACACTTAACAGAGGCAGCATTGTTCACACCAGACAGAGTAATGATTCGGCCGTATTTAAAGACAAGTGCAGTTAGGGTGACCAGACAGCAAATGTGAAAAATCAGGATGGGGTGGGGGGTAATAGGAGCTCATATAAGAAAATGACCCAAAAATCAGGATTGTCTCTATAAAATCGGGACATCTGGTAACCCTAAGTGCAGTGTACACAATAGCAGAAATTGCCTGTCCCAAAGGGAGGGCACATAACCCACAAGATCCCCAAAACGATGAGTAAGCACAGGGGCAAAGGGGCCTGATTATTTCATGGCTGTACTGTCTGCTGGGGTTCTGTGCCTCAGGGAGAGCCATCAGCTGGAGGGGACCCTTATACTGAACCTGTCCCCACATTTTCCACAGGATGAGTTCGTCCTGGAATATATCTCGCTGCTGAGGGTGACCTGGGAAGCAAGGGAAGGTCTTCTACTACAATGCGGCTTCCGCCCTGGCCCATATGCAGCTTGCCTGTGTGCAGCAATGATCCCCCCACCCATCACGGCACTGTGGCATGGACATGTTAGCCTTATTGGGACAAGGAGCACAGTAGCTCTACCAATGAACCTGCGCAAGCGGATTGCCCATCTTCTGCATGAGACCTTTGAAGAGATCACTTGGGCCGATTGCCACGATGTGACAGAGCACATCAGTGCCCTATTCTGCATCTAGGCATACAGCCTTAACCTTCGTCGTCCCAAGAGCCTGCACTGAATAACTTCCTTTCCAAAATAAAAGCCACTTACCAGGCACCTCCTCTGTTTTTTCTTCCTCAAGCACCATCCAATGTGACTGGCTACCTTCCTCCTTGCTTGAAAACAGCTCCTGGCTGCATGCATCTAGGGATGCCGGGCTGTCCCCCTCCTCCTCAGCACCCTCGCTCCTGCTTTCCTCCTCCTGCCTTGTTGAACTGGCGTCTGAAGTGTCTGTGGTGGTCTTTGGAGTGGAGGTGAGGTTGCCCCCAAGTATCGCTTCCTGCTCTTTGTAGAAACGGCAGGGAGTGGGGGCAGCACGGGAGTGGCAGTTTGCGTCCCAAGCTTTGTGGTAGGTATTCCACAGCTCCTTCACTTTAATCCTGCACTGCAGTTCGTCCCAGTCATTGTTCCTTTCCATCATGTCCCTTGATATCTGCCTGAAGATATCATAATTCCTATGGCTGGAGCGCAGTTGGGATTGGACAGCTTCCTCCCCCCAAACACTGATGAGGTCCAGCACCTCGCTATTGCTCCATACTGGGGATTGCCTGGCACATAGAGGCATGGTCACCTGGACAGATGCGCTGAGAGCACTCCACGCCTTGCTGAGCAAACAGGAAAGGGATTTTCAAAATTACCAGAGAATTTAAAGGGTGGGTCTGATGGTTGGTCACCTGAGGGCAGGGCAGAAGAGTTCAAAGTGATGACCAGAGTGGCTAGAACAGGCATTGTGAGATCTTCTGGAGGCCGATCAGAGCGCATTAATAGACCAAGATGTCCACACTGGCACCGCGGTGCTCCAGCCGGAGCACAGCTAGCTTTATGCTTCTTCTGGATGTGGATTACCAGGGGTGCTCCAGCTGTGGAGTCCGGGCACTCTACGTGCCTTGCCAGTGTGGAGACCTCAGGAGTTAGGGTGCCCGGGGCTGACTTAATGTGCTCCAACTTGCAAGTGTAGCCAAGCCCTTAGAGTGGCTACACTAAAGAGCTTACAGAGGTGCAGCTGCTCCGTTGTAAGCTTTCTAGTGAAGCCATTGGCTCAGGAGTAAGGCATGAGACTAAGTCCCAACAGACAATCCTGCTTCTTTCTACTGCTATTCCACCTCCTTTCCCCATCCACTGATCCAGCTCCCAGCACAGCTACTGCGTGGTTGGAATAAGAAGAAAACTAAAGGGTGTTTTCATCTCCTCCAAGTCCAGTGGGGACAACTTCATCCAAAGTCAATTTTGCCAATAGCACTCTGAACAACATATTTGCTAATTCATTTGCACATGTACCCTGTATCTCATGCAGAAGACAGATCATATATTTTAATTTTCCACTTTTTTGAGTTGCAGATCTCTAGAGATAGACATATCCAAATACGGTACTCCAGATATATCCATTTGTGTATATTTCTGGTGCTACTCATGCTAAAACACATCAGGATTTAATAATTACATTTGTAGTACTTACAAGGGCCTGATTCTCCACTGTCCTGCACTTTAGGTAGCCATTTGTACTTGTGCAAAGTAGATTTAAAACATTACCACATCAGAATATTCATGTCTTACATCCACTTTGCACTGGCATTAAAGGTTTCACAAGGTAAAGAATCAGGCTCTTAAATGTGAATAAAAATTAATTCAATATTGTAACTTGCATTGAACCTGTACTACAGGATGTTAGTTTCATGGTGCAGGAAGACAAAACAAAACCCTGTTCCCTAGCATTGTAAGACATTTCAGTAGAAGCAGAAAGCATGCATCTTGTGTGCTGAGTGACAAAATAATCCATATCAGTTTTGTACAGATGTTTAATAAGTAGAATGGCTTTGGGAAGGCATCTTTGTACTAAGGGACCTGTAATAATGTAAATAGTTTATTATGGCCAGCATGCAATATAAAAGTTTGATTAGTTGAAACTAGATACTATATGTATGAATGTAATTTCTCATAGATTATTTATAAAAAGTTTAATATTGTAATGGCTAATAAATATGTTGATAGTTTAGTCTCCAAAGGAATTGCAGTATGCAAAGAAGGGGGATGTCTTGACTGAAATTAGTTGTATTTGGACAGATGCACAGATTCAATCTGAATAGAGATGAGCAGACACACAGCTGGAAGGAAGTACAATTAGGAACACAGAGAAAAGAGCAAATGTAACACTAGGAATACCTTTGGTGATACACTAAGTTTAAAGGCCAGAACCTCAGCTGGTGTAAAGTGGCATATCTCCATTGAGGATCTTGCCCCACAGTTCTAAGAAAAGCTAGCACTACCTCATTTTGGGATAGTTCTATAAAATTGTTAATGATATGTTCATTCATTAAAGCAGAAGCCATGATAGTCTTGCAAAGCAGCATGAATTTTGCTACAGACTATTTAATAACTTATTAGATCCCATGCCTTCATTTTACTATATATGTTTACTAGTTAGCAGATACCAGAAAAAAATCTCAGTGTTACCAGGGACTGCTTTGTGGACACATAAGCACCATCTGGTTGAGACCAAAAGTACTTCTCACTCTCATTCTAAAGCTTATGTTGTAAACACCCAGTGTGATTTTTTTCCTGGCCCTCATATTTAACCATCAATGTTCTAGTGGCCATTATGATTTAATCTCAATTATTACAAATTAATATTACTCTTCATTGCATGGTTCTTGCTCGATAAAGGAAAATCTTAAGAATAACACCTAGCAATGACACCACTGTCCCTGTTCAAGGTACTCTGTAGTCATTAACTAATGAATTAAAATTAAAATTCATAACCCACCTGTAGCAGGGTGCTGCTGCAAAGGCACCTAATTAGCCCCTGCTGCGCCAGCCCCAATCAGGGGAAATAGATTGGGGCTGGGGAGCAGTCTGGTGCCTGGCCTCTAGAACTGGCTGCACCTGTGGGCCTGAAGGTTCAAGGGCTATAAAGACTGGCTGGCAGTCAGAAGAAGGGGGAATGGCCAGGGGAAGGTCAGTCTCCAGGCAGACTCCCTGTAGGAGAGGAGACCACAAGGCCTGTAAGCAGTATCACTGGGGGTGGGAACTTGTGTAAATAAAACCATGGGTGCTGCATCAAGAGAAGCCTCTCTGTGCTTTATTGGGGCAGCAGAGGGCCTCAGGAAGAGGGGTGAGCGAAGGACCCGGTTACACCACCCCTCCATGATTCCTGATAAATTCTGCAGTCTTCATTCATGTGAGTAGTCCCATTGGCCACTCATGTGAATAAGGTTTGTTATCTTTAGCCCTATTATTATTATTTTTTTGTAGATTTTTTTGTTCACTTTAATAAAGTGAACACACTACATGGAACATAGAGAAGACAGCCCCTGACAACAGGATTTTATATTCTGAATTAGACTCATAGACTTTAGGGTCAGAAGGGACCAATATGATCATCTAGTCTGACCTCCTGCTCAAAGCAGGCCACGCAACCCTACCCATTCACTTCTATAACAAACCCCTAACCTATGTCCAAGTTATTGAAGTCTTCAAATTGTGGTTTGAAGACCTCAAGCTGCAGAGAATCCACCAGCAAGTGACCCATGCCCCACGCTGCAGAGGAAGGCGAAAAACCTCCAGGTCCTCTGCTAATCTGCACTGGAGGAAAATTCCTTCCCAACCCCAAATATGGTGATCAGCTAAACCCTGAGCATGTGGGCAAGACTCACCAGCCAGCACTGAGGAAAGAATTATCTGCAGTAACTCAGATCCCATCACAGACCACTGGGCATACTTATCTGCTGATAATCAAAGATCAATTGCCAAAATTTAACTATCTCATCATACCATCCCTTCCATAAATTTATCAAGCTTAGTCTGAAAGCTAGATATGTCTTTTGCCCCCATTACTCCCCTTGGAAGGCTGTTCCAGAACTTCACTCCTCTAATGGTTAGAAACCTTTGTCTAATTTAAAGTCTAAACTTCCTAGTGTCCAGTTTATACCCATTTGTTCTTGTGTCTACACTCATAATTTAAAAAACAGTTTATGCTTTTAGCTAACTTGAAAAACAGGACAGTACTGTTAACTCAATTGTCTCACCAAGAAGTCTAAGGATAGTAGTCTAGGGGATTTTGAACAGGTCAGGCAACTCTTGCTTTTATATGATGACAATATTTGACCATATTTTTCATAATTGAGTAATCAGCCAGCTTCATCTCCTCAGTCACTGCAGGAAAGCTAGTAAAGCCTGCAATATTACAGGTGAGAACTTTAGTAGACTAAGACATTCTGGCATGACATACTGCAAAGGAACATGGTAGCAGGAGTCTGGGCTGCTACAATGTTAGGGAAACAGAAGCTAGATGGTGACCTGCTGGTCTGTATAATGTTAGGGAAGCAGCAGCAGGTTTTGAAAGAATCTTGCTGGGACCCTAACCTGAAACTTGAGCTAATCATGTAAGGGAAAAATATACATTCCAATATGGTGAGAGAGGAACATCTGAGGATGAACGAGGAAGAGGCCTTCTGTCCAGCAGCTTCACACAAAGCAGAAACCTGGAAGATTTACCAGTTTATATATGTTTTCAGACAAGAATATGAATTCTGCTATTCAGAAGAAGACTTTCTTTCATATAATTCAGGAACACCCTCCTCAAGGGAAGATGCAGTAACTTGGTATGCAGATAACCAGCTGTTTCAGTAAGAACTACTTAATTGTGCAGATGAGGGGCAGAACATGCTGCTGCTTTATACTGTGAAAAGACTGTCTGGAACTTAAAAATAAATCAGGTGCTTTTAATATTCAACATATCCGATCTTTCCTTCCCTCTGTTTGCTGCAGAGCTCAGTAGGTCAGTGGAGGACATGGCTAATGGTTTCACAATAGGGTAGGGATTCTGATTCTTCAACTGTCTAGGGCTGATCCTGTGAGATTCTGAGCATCTTCTGGGAAATGCTGAGCACTGCTAATTCCCAGACAGTATAAACAGTATCCCTTTCTTTCTGGACTGGGGAAAAGACACTTTACAGGATTGGCCTTTGAGTGGGGATGCATTCTACTTTAATAATACTCAAGGGAAGGGAGTGTTACCTACATGGATTTTTGAAAGTTTTGCTCATTAAATAACTTTTTTGTGGGGAGGAGGTATTGATTTCCCTCCCTGCCCCTTCCTAACTATTAAAACAAAGGGGAAAACCTAAAGGCAGTAGGGATAAAATAACTGCTCAATTTGCTTGTCTTGATTTATAATTCATTTATAGATTTATGTACTTTAGTAAATAGCCTCTTTTACAAGCTGGACATCCCTTGGGCTTAACAAGAAATGGGAACATTTGAGTCAAATCAGACTTTTGTGTCAGGGTTGGGTACCATTTCACAGGATCCCACAACTATTAACAATGTAGATTTAAAAAAAAAAATCAGTGATACTGAAGTGACTTATTTGGATAGTAAGTAATATTGAAATGAAGATTGTGGGACTGCCATACAGGTAAGGGACTAGTTAGAGGTAGGAAACATGGAGGTCTTATAAGGTTACTCAAGAAGCCAAAGGTATTGTGCACCTTGAGCTTAATCCAAGGCCCACTGAAGTCCATGGGAATCTTTTCTTTTACTTCAGTGGCTTTGGATCAGGCCCCATTTGACAGATTTGTAAATGGTAGGGAGAACAATGGAACAAACAAACGTGTGGCAACTATTTTTAGTTTGTTTTTTTTCTCTTGCCTAAAAGGGAAGAAAAAATTAGCAAAATCAGGCTTGGGTTGGGAAAAAAACAAAGAAGCAATAAAAGAGAGCCACTGAAAGTTTAGTAGATCTGTTATTTAATAGTGGAAAGTAAGTTTTGGTCTGGACTGTTTTTCTTGTGCCAGGTGTCCTGGAATCTTTTTGGAAGGTGTAGGCAGAGAGGTCATGGAAGTCATAACTGCATAGAACAAATTGGGAAAGAATAGTAGGGGAGCAATCACCACTTTTCACTGCTGGAAGGTGTGTCCTGAATCTGTCAGCAAGATTTCTGTTTCTATTTTTCAAAAGAAACCATACAGCAAAACAGATGAAACCTAACTGTTTTTTATCTGGGTCGCCATCACTCCCTGGAGGACGTGACAAGCTCATTTTACACACCTTTTATTGCCATTCTCACCTCAGTTCTGTTTTACTCAATAATCACAGTTCTCTCAGCTTTTGTTCCAAACGACTTCAATAGATTATCAACTTTTCAGTCTAATAGTTTCCACTGGTTACCTATACTTATCACTGCCTTTTTTTATAATGCTTGATTTCATAACTTTTTGATCTGCTTTACGACTTCACTACCTGTATTTTATACCACCATCGTAATTATTTTTTCCCTATGAAATAATTCAGTTTTGTTTTCAAGCTCATGAAGACATTTAATTTATATACAAGTGTCAAAACGTTCATAGAGGATGCCATAAAGTAGAAAATGAGCATTCAGTTAACTGTAGTCAAACCTAAGATGTTTTTATATTAAACTTTATAAGGCAAGTGGACTGGGATAGGAAAATGACTTGGCTAACGTAAGTGGCTAAACTTCAAGAAAAAGAACAGAAAGTTACAAAAAACACAAAGGACACCAAACAAAAGAGAAGGCTAAATAATAGCTGTGAGGCTAGGACTAATAAACCTAGAAGAATCTACAGAAAGATGTTAAGCAGATAGAAGCAAGGTCATGAAGAGCCTTAAAAGAAGTAAAACCATGTTCTGCATTCAAAGGGTCAGAACATGACCATATATTATTAGCATGGCTCTATTTGTAGCATGCTCACCTCTTGGCCAAAGGTTATGGGTTCAGCTCTCTTCCTAGGCTCCTTTCCATTGCTGATGTGGAAGGTAGGGGATGCTACCTTATTAAAAGTGCCATCCTTCAGATAAGACTACGTTTTCTATCTGCCTTTGGTGTGAATTGAAGATCCCATTTGAGTTTCACCCTGAATAGGGTGCCAAGGTTAGGCCCTGATTAATGTTCCTTCTCTCTGCATGATAGGCCCTAATGTCTTAGACTGTGTGTGAATTCTTACTGAGAGTATAGTGGCTATTGTTTGCCTATGCAGTCACTATACTATCTACATTTAACTCACTCACTGCTTTACAGGGATACCTTGAGATAGAATAAAGTTTGGGGGGGTTTGTCTAAAACTTTTCAATCTCAATTAAACTAAGGCCAAAGTAACTAACCAAAATGGGATAAGCTGCTAAAGGGACTAATTATGCCTTTCACCTTAACTCTTAACAGCCTTGTTGGGTGTTGCCCGGTGATTTGGGAATGCCTGGAACTTAATGGGCTCATTGTTTTTTAGATCCTCATCTCTGACCAACTTGGGCCAACACAATGTAATATGACAGTGCTATAATACAATATACTACTTAGAAGTGGGAGTTTTGGCTGAGGGCCTCCTGACAGAGCCCCCTACACTTTGACAGAAATGAATAAACGTTAGTGGTAATTAGGTGTTTCACACTCTGTTTTCTCCTTCCTTTCCACCATGTGTACTACTGATTTGGAAGAGAAACTCAGCAACTAAACAAGAGCATCTAGATCTTGCAGAGAACTTCATGACTAAACTATCATGATTGGAAGAAGTTTTGGTTCCAAGGTTGAGGCATAGTCCAGGAGAAGAGGGCCAAAGATGGCTTTAAGTCACCTTTTTCCCCTTCTGGTTCTGGGGGTTGCTCTCTCCCTAAGGCTGCCTACAGCTTTCCTAGCAAGCCAAAATGACTGACTGTAGCAGTGTGTGCTATGGACCCACCCACTCCTACGCAGACACACACCCTCCCACCCCCTAGCAGGCCTCCCTATGCCCTTGAATAGGGGGTCAGAATCCCATCCCTGGTATGTAACTCAGAACTCTTCCATACCTTTGACTTGGTCTAAGGTCTTTTTGAGATAACACTGTTATATTAGGTGAAAGGTCTTCCTACAATAAATTGCATAAATGCAATCTAATGACTTCACCCTGGATTTAATTGTCAGTACGCTACCACTGTTCTTCTAAACTTAACATAGGTTGTGCAGTAAATCTCCATTAAAAGAATGAATGAATCAGACAATTTTAAATGGGTTTAACTATTAGATGTGAAGGATGGAAGTTCAGTATCTTAAGGCTAACACTCAGTTCAGAGGACTTGCCTTCATGTTTTATTAACATAACATTGTGATTTGAGTAGATTAAGCTATGAGATCAACATAACACAACTTAGCTTCCCCCTGCCCCCATCAGCAGTATACTTAAGCACTTACAGTACCTAGTTTTAGGATATAATATGAATATAGCTATAGTGTGTATATTGGAAACATTTATCCAGAATAAAGAATATAATAGCACCTCTATGAAATAGCTTTCTAAATATAATTATACCTGTGGGCAATAGACTTAATTGTTGTTTTTATTGGATATGAAGTAGACATATCAACTAATAACACAGGCCTATAAAGTACTCCCAAATATAGTGTAAATGACTAGTAATGTCAACTGAAGTTTTAAGAAAATAGGCATGTAGTAGAATAAATATTTGATACTGATAAGGAGAAAAGGGTTGTTTGGAGCAACAGATGCATTGAGACTTTATTGAGCTGCAGCAGTAGTTCTCAAATTGTGGGTTGAGACCCCACAATGGGTTGCGACCTCATTGTAATGGGTTCACTAGGGCTGGCTTAGACTTGCTGGGGCTCAGGGCCAAAGCCCAAGCCTGAAGGCTTCAGCACTGGGTGACACAGCTAAGGTTATAGACCCCCTGCCTGGGGCTGAAGTCCTGCGGTCCTGAAGTTCCTCTCGCCTGGGGCAGTGGAGCTTTGGCTATGGCCCCGCCACACCCAGGGGGGTGGGGCTTGGGCAGGCTCAGGCTTCGGTCCCCCCTCCTGGGGTCCTGTAGTAATTTTTCTTGTCAGAAGGCGGTTGTGGTGCAATGAAGTTTGAGAACCCCTGATATATAGGCAGTTAAGGCCCTGATCTCAATCTGATCAGTCATGCAAAGCCCCATGGATTTCACTGGGGCTCCAGATGGGCAGAGTTCTGCCCAGATTATATTTCAGGACTGAGACCTAAAACTTTGACTGTCTTTTATGTGGTTCATGTACAGTATGGGTAAGTCTTCACTGGAGAGTTAACTTGGGCTCTTATGTCACTTCTAACTTCTCTTCCATCCACACACACAATCTTCTCACTTGAGTGCTATAAACCTGAGCTAGCTGGCCCAGCCAGGAGCATATGTTGGAGTTGGCATGCCACTTTTACACAGGTTGTTCTTCTCCCTGCAAAGTGGGCAGATTGGAGGCTAAATCACCCAAGTACTGATAGTCCTCCAATGCCTTCCCACGCTTCTCCCTATGTGCCCAGAAAGACAGACAAGTTATTTTACAATTCACTGGGCTAGACTCATAGATTGGCTTAGAACACAGCAGCACAAAGAACCATAGGATATGCCCCCCGGAAGTCCTAGCAACACACACCAGTTAGGGAGGACACAGCAACTTGGGTAAGACTTTGCAGTGTGGTTGCTCCCTCACAGGCTAGGCTAAGCTGCTTGCCAATCACCCTAGTCAATGTTGTGGGAAAGAGAGACCCTAAAGATTTTGTAGTGCTGAATGTATAGCTGGAGTGTGGAATATCTAATTCTGACTTTCAATTCTATCTTCATACAGGTTCTTTTGGAGATGTATTTTAATAAATTATATCAGTGGTGTACTTTATTTATTTCTTTATATTTTATGTATGCATATTTTGTTGTCCTGAGGGCTCGTTGGAAAAATACAAAATTTTAATTTATTAAGTCTGTCTTCCTGAGCAAAATGGTGAATCTTAAAAAAGATTTGTGACCTAAAGCAAACACCATTGTATTATGGTAAAACTAGCATTTACAGATACCATGCTTGCTGATCCAATGTAATTATGAAAAGAAAATTGAATGTTTTATTAGGTCTTTCTAAAAAGTTTCTTGTAATTTTTGAAAAAGCAAATGAAGTTTGGTAGAAAATATAAGGCTCAAATCCTGATAAAACTTGTCAACACTTTCAATTTTACATCTGTTGCTGATTACGCTGCAGGACTTGATAATATATTTATTATTGCATCACCACAATGGGAAAGGCAATGTTAAATTGTCATGTTTAGTCAAGTAGGGGGCCTGTCTTTCATGTATATTTGATGACAGACAATCCCACTGAAACATAGCTGGATTTTTTTCTGTGGTATCCCTTAAAGGACTTGCATTCAGTTTTGTTGTTTGCTGCCTCAGGCATGATCATCTATGTTCTCTTAAGATACTTTAAGCAAGAAAACAGCAGCTTCATGTGAAATGTTAGTTTGATTATTTTGGTTTAAGGGTTGTCATCTTTCATCTGGTTAGCCACCAAACAAGAAGGACAGACTTGTCAATAAGAAATTCTATATATATATTAAAATTGATATTATAAATGCACAAAATCCTCATTCAGTAATTAGATTTAGTTATCAACATCTGACCTAAAATGTTTTCAACAACAGGTGCAACTGTATTCTCATCTTAATGTGCTAGTTCTCTAAATTACATTTGCAATTGTGCATCTTTTGACAAAGTTCCTCCATAGTTTGTCACATGTCAGATGTATGTGGAGGGTACCATGTACTGACACCACGACCTGAGAAAAAGGCACCTCAGATCCCAATGTGTCACATGAGAAATTGCAAGACAAAGGTAACTTACAGTTTTTAAAAACATTATTTCTTTTAAAATGTTTCACAGTCTGCAAAAAAGAAAATCCACCACCACCCCAACCCCACCCCACAGGCACACATTTTGGTAACAAAGAATGGGCCATTGTTTGTTATTCCTTCCTGAACTGTGTTAGAGTATGCTGCACCTGCTAGGAATTCTTACCAGCACTACTCAGAGCAGCTGGCCTGATTTCACCCCACTGGGCATGTCCCTTTCAAAGGCAGATATTGAGACTTAGCTTCTGAGAGCTAACTAGCTTTTTTTTTTTTTTTTTAACTTATTGGTGTGAATTGGGGATTTCAAACCTTCTGAGTGATGAGGGAGTAATTCAGTGGTGTTTTCTGCTGGCAATTTTTTTTAATGGCTTCAGTGGCTTCAGAGCTTCTCCAAAACTATTTAAATAAGGGGATTTTTTTTATTCCTTTAAAAACAGGACTTGATTAGGACAATTAGTACTTTTACTCCTTAATAGATCAATCAATATAACCTTAGGATTAATATGACAGGTGTCACCAGGTGGCGCAGCTACACATAAGTTTTCTGAGAGACAAGGTGGGTGAGGTAATACTTCTTATTGGACAAACTTCTGTTGGTGAGAGAGACAAGATTATGAGCTAAACAATTCTTTTTTTCAAGTCTGAGAAAGGTGGTGTTCCAACTAAATACAGGGTGGGACAGATTGTTTAACATAAGTAATCAACACGTTGTAGGAGACCACTCAGCATGAAGTGGCCCATTAACACTTCTGGAGTCATATGGCAAAAAAGTGGGATTAGTGAGTTATAAACTATTGTAATAAATTATAAATCCAGTACTTTAAATCCATGATTGTAATGAATTTAAAGTCCTAGGCTTGTCTTTTGAAGGTGTTGTGCAGGTTGCCATTGAGGATGACGTCTGATATGGAGTGATTTAGTTTTATGAAAAGTGTTTTGCCCATATTTGATATGGTCTTTTGTCATATTTTATTGTGTGAGTATATTCGAGAGTGTAGTGATGGTCTGTCTGGTTTCACCCACATAGTTATTGGGGCATTTAGTGCACTGGGTGAGGTGCAGCACATGTTGCGATAGGCATGTGTAGGACCCATGGATCTTGAAAAATGTGTTGGGGTGGGGTGTTGATCATCCTAATAGTGGAGATGTGTCTGTTCTGGCAGGGTCTGGTGCACTCTGAGCTGGTGTATCCTGGTCTGTGGGGACCTTGTTTCTTATGAGCCTGGGGAAATTGGAAGGCTGTTTGAAGGCCAGAAGAGGAGATTTTGGAAAAGATTTTTCACTATGTGATCCCCAGGGAGCATGAGTTATAACTGTTTAATGATAGCCCGTGTGGGGTGGTCAGAGAGGTTTTATTTGTGCACTGAAGCAGGCTCTCTAGGGGTATTTGGGTCACCCATTCCATGATGTGATTTATTTTTGTGGTGGAATGTCCTTGTTTGGTGAAAGCAGTTTTAGGTGTGTTACGATGTATATCCTGGATTTATTTTTTCTTCAGAGCATATTCTGTGGTATGAGTGCCTGACTGTAGATAACAGATTTCTTGGTGTGTTTTGAGGTGGTTACTGAATCTGTGGAGGCAAGTGTGGTGATCTGTGGGTTTCTTGTATATAGATGTTTGCAGAAGTCCATTGCTGAAGCTGATTGTGGTGTCAGGGAAGAGGAGGTTGGTTTAGGATAGCTCTAGAAAGAAATTTGATGGATGGTTGGTGATGGTTGAGGTTATGGTAGAAATCTATGCATCAGTTTAAGTCATCCGTTCAGAGGATGAAAATATCCATGTATCTCATGTGCATCATTGGTTTCATGGAGGATTTGTCCGGAAACTCTTCCTCAAGGTGGCCCATGAAGAGGCTGACACATTGGGGAACCGTCCTGGTACCCGTGGCTGTTCCCATGGTTTGGACAAAGTGTTTGTTGTTAAATATAAAATTGTTGAATGAGCATGAAAGGATGAGTTTGGCAAGTGTTTGGGGTGGAGGTTATCTGAGAGTTGTCCATTGTCTTGTAGATATTTGAGGCAGGCAGTGATGCTCTCAATGAAGGATATTGGTGTACAGGGAGTCATGGTGGCAAGGAGGGTGTTTTGAGGGATGCTGCTAATATTGCAGTTTCTGGAAGAAGCTGGCTCTTTGTGTGGTAAGTGGTTTGGGAATGGTTTCTATTAGTCCCAATATTCCCTCAGTAAGGCATCTGTGGCCAAATATGAGGGGTCTGCCTGGGTGCCCTTGCTTGTGTATCTTAAGAAGCATGTAGAAGGCCTCTGGGGTGGGTTTTGTGGGGATGAGGTTGTCAAGTTTCTTTTGGATTTTTTGGGGGGTGGATTTGATGAAATCCTTAAATTTTGGGGTGGTTTGAAGGATTTTTATAGCACATAGAATCATAGAAGATTAGGGTTAGAAGAGACCGCAAGAGGTCTTCTAGTCCAACTCTTGGATCAAAGCAGGACCAACACCAACTAAATCATCCCAGCCAGGGCTTTGTCAGTCCAGGTCTTAACCTCTAAGGATGGAGATTCCACCACCTCCCTAGGTAACCCCCATTCCAGTGCTTCACCACCCTTTTAGTGAAATAGTTTTTCCTAATAACCAACCTAGACCTCCCCCACTGCAACTTGAGACCATTGCTCCTTGTTCTGTCATCTGCCACCACTGAGAACAGCCTAGCTCCATCCTCTTTGGAACCCTCCTTCAGGAAATTGAAGGCTGCTATCAAATCCCACCTCACTCTTCTCTTCTGCAGACTAAACAAGTCCACTTCCCTCAGCCTCTCATGGTAGCAATTGTCTGTTGGCCTCATTAACATAGTCATCACAATTGAGAACTATGATGGCATCCTCTTTGTTTGCTGTTTAGATAACTATCTGATGGTTGGATTTCAGGGATTGTATAGCTGCAGGCTTAATGGTGGATGTAATGGATATCGACTCATAGAATCTATCCTCAAGCCACCTACCACACAGAAGACACAACTGACTTCCTCCAGAAACCCCACAATATTAACAGCCTCCCTCAGAATACCATTCTTGCCACCATGATGTCACCTTCCTAAATACCAGTATCCTCTTACCACTCTGCCTATTTCATTAGAAGAAGGTTTTTTTAAAGAATATAATTTGTATACATATATTTTTAATGATAGAAAAAGCTTTTGCCTACCAATATCTGGAAATTAATTGAGGGAAGAAGGATTAAAGGATGGAATGGTAAACTTTTTTCTTTTTGAATGTAATAATGAGTTTTGAAACTGATTAAAATTTTTAAAACTATTTTTCAGAGTCACCAAGTTTTAATATTTCCCAATGTGATCAAGGAAACACATGGTCAGAGACAAAGATAAAGATTTCTTAGTGAACAATGTGCAAAAGTTGGGAAAAAAGCAGTTTTTTTTTTCTCAGCCAAACTTTGGGCGACATTGGAGGATAAATTATCTATTTTCACTTATTATGATGAAACAACACTTTTTAGATGCAGAATAAGTTTTATTGCCATCTGTGGAACAAAATAATGAATTAGATAAGGAGCTACTAAAATCTTTGACCTCCCATGTTTGAATAAGCAGGTCTATGTATGGATTTTGTAAAATCTAGAAAAGGAAATCTGTTGCCAAGACTTAATATTGAATTGTTTATCTAATACAGTGTCAAAACCTGTTGTTGTAGTCAGATTGTGTGTTCTTCTCTTTGATGCTTTGCACCTAACTTTTTATTATAAAAATCTAACTTTATCAACACTTATAAATATAATAAGGTCTCTTAACAGTAAATAGCAATAGTAAATAACAAATTTAGTTTCTGATTTTAATAATAGAAAATATGCTAATGTAAGAGCAAAAAAAGATTGGAAGGCTGTGCTTAAACATAACTGGAAAACAAGATGGCCTAGTAGTTAAAGCACTGGGCTAGCAGTTGGGAAGTCTGGGATCAATTCTTGGCTTAGCTACTGTGTGACTGTGGCCAACTCACTTAAGCTTTCTGTGTACAATTTATCCATCTGTAAAATGGAGAAGTAATACTTCTTTTGTGTGTCTTGTCTATTTAGAATGTAAGCTTTGGGGGTAGAGGAGGGAATGCTTTTTATTGTATAAAATGTAAAATACCCAAGACAATAAGACTGTGATCTTGCCTCGAGTTGCTATTGTAACAAAATCTCCTCCTGTCATTTCACTAGAAAAACCTTAGATGTAATGTAGATATAGTGACCTTTCACTTTGAATCCTGTGTAACAATAACTCATGGCATTCTGTGTTGGTATTCAAATAAGTACACCAGTCCTCCCACTTTACTGCCAGAAACTCCATATCTAACGCTATTTTAACAAGTACCTTTCTGCAGTAAAGCAAGAGTTTAGGCATTCTAGCACCTATAAATATCTGTTTAAACCTGTTAGGGATTATTAGCACTACTGTATCTCAGCCCTCTAGGGTTAAGATGCAAACTAGATTGTAGTCCAAAACAAGCATAAAAATGTCAGGTAATAAAAGGTGGAAGGGGGACCTTTTGGTATCAGAGCAAAGATTAATTGGATATTAAAAGATTTTCATGCACATACTGTACATGTTCATTCAGATTTAAACACCTTTGTTTTTATGGCTGATTAGACCAACAAAGGATTATGGGTCTAGACCTGCACTTCAGCACATTATATCAGAAATGAAAACCTGCACTGATCAAAGTATCAGGCCAAATTCTTCTCTCAGGTGAGCACACAACTCCCACTGAAGATGATAGGAGGAACGGGTATGTGTCTGTACAGAACTAAACCTTAATGCTCGTTATAAACACAGTGCAGAATGGTATGATTAATTAATACTAGGGCCATATTCCCAGAGGGTTGCTGTGTTCAGTACTGGCCATCCCAACTCCAACATGATACTGCAGATTACAGGGAATTCAGAGACAAGCAACTAGAATGACTGGGGCATAGAAACTCTCTCATGGAAAGAGTGAAAAGATTGAGATTGTTTACTTCAGAGATGAGTGAATAAGAGGATACATGCTAAAAGTATAGAAAATAATGGATGGCATAGTACAGAGAAAGTGGATTGGGAAAAGACGGTTACTCACCTTTGTAACTGTTGTTCTTCGAGATGTGTTGCTCACATCCATTCCAGTTAGGTGTGCGCGCCGCGCGTGCACGTTCGTCGGAAACTTTTTTACCCTAGCAACTCCAGTGGGCCGGCAGGTCACCCCCTGGAGTGGCGCCGCCATGGCGCCCAATATATATCCCTGCCGGCCCGCCCGCTCCTCAGTTCCTTCTTGCCGGCTACTCTGACAGTGGGGAAGGAGGGCGGGTGTGGAATGGATGTGAGCAACACATCTCGAAGAACAACAGTTACAAAGGTGAGTAACCGTCTTTTCTTCTTCGAGTGATTGCTCGCATCCATTCCAGTTAGGTGACTCCCAAGCCATACCTAGGCGGTGGGGTCGGAGTGAGAAGTCGCGGCACGGAGCACTGCAGTTCCGAAGGCCGCATCCTCCCTCGACTGCTGGACCAGGGCGTAGTGGGAAGCAAAGGTGTGGACCGATGACCAGGTCGCTGCCCGACAGATTTCCTGGATGGGCACACGGGCGAGGAAAGCCAGCGACGACGCCTGCGCCCTGGTAGAATGCGCAGTCACACGGCCCGTAGGGACATGGGCCAAGTCATAACAGGTCCTGATACAGGACGTAACCCAAGAGGATACCCTCTGGGAGGAGATAGGAAGCCCTTTCATACGATCTGCTACTGCCACGAAAAGCTGGGGGGATTTTTGGAAGGGTGTGGTCCTCTCTATGTAGAACGCGAGAGCCCTACGGACATCCAGCGAGTGGAGCTGCTGCTCCCTGCCTGAGGAGTGAGGTTTTGGGAAAAAAACCGGAAGGAAAATCTCTTGGTTGACGTGGAAGGCTGAGACCACCTTGGGCAGAAAAGCAGGGTGTGGTCTCAGCTGCACCTTGTCTTTGTGGAAGACCGTATATGGGGGGTCTACCACAAGAGCTCGGAGTTCCGACACCCGTCTAGCTGAGGTGATAGCTACTAGAAAGGCAGTCTTCCAAGAGAGGTAGAGCAGGGAGCAAGTAGCTAATGGCTCAAAGGGGGGCCCCATGAGCCGGGACAACACCAGGTTAAGATCCCAGGTCGGAGCAGGGGGACGGACGTTAGGGAATAAACGTTCCAGCCCTTTAAGGAATCTCGACACCGTCGGGTGAGAAAAAACGGAGCGACCGTCCGCACCCGGGTGAAAGGTGGAGATAGCTGCTAGGTGGACTCGCAACGACGATAAGGCCAGACCTTGCCCTTTGAGGGACCAAACATAGTCTAAGATTTCGGTTACCGAAACTTCCATAGGGCGGAGATTTCTCTCTACGCACCAACAGGAGAAGCGTTTCCATTTCGCCGAATATGTGGCTCTTGTGGACGGTTTCCTGCTGCTCAAGAGCACCTCCCTCACAGGCGTGGAGCAGCGCAGCTCGGAACCAGTTAGCCACGCAGGAGCCACGCCGCTAGGTGCAGCGACTGCAGGTCTGGGTGACAGAGGGTCCCGTGGTCCTGGGTAATCAGGTCCGGATGAAGGGGCAGGGGAACTGGGTCGGCTACGGCCAAGTCCAGCAGCATGGTGTACCAGTGCTGCCTGGGCCATGCCGGGGCCACCATGATCACGAGAGCCCTGTCTCTGCGCACCTTCAGGAGGACCTTGTGGACCAGAGGGAACGGGGGAAACGCATAGTACAGGTGGGTCGACCACTGGATGAGGAAGGCATCCGCTATCGACCCCGGCTCCCTGCCCTGAAAGGAGCAGAACGCTTGGCACTTCCTGTTCCCCTTGGACGCGAAGAGGTCCACCCGGGGATAACCCCACCTCCGGAAAATGGAGAGAGCGACGTCCGGGCGAAGGGACCACTCGTGTGACAGGAAGGATCGGCTCAATCGATCCGCCAGCGTGTTCCGTACTCCAGGGAGGAAAGAAGCCCTGAGGTGAATGGAGTGGGCTACGCAAAAGTCCCAGAGTCGTATCGCCTCGAGGCACAGGGAGGAGGACCTGGTGCCGCCCTGCTTGTTGATATAGTACATGGTCGTCGTGTTGTCCGTGAACACGGCGACACAACGACCCTGAAGCTGATGACAGAACGCTTGACAAGCAAGGCGGACCGCTCTCAACTCCCGCATGTTGATGTGTAGCCCCACCTCCTCCTGAGACCACAGGCCCTGTGTCCGCAGGGTCCCTAGGTGGGCCCCCCAGCCTAGATCTGAGGCATCCGTTGTCAGGGATACCGAGGGCTGAGAGGGGTGGAAGGGAAGACCCGCACATAATACGGACTGGTCTAGCCACCAGCCGAGAGAATCTAAGACCTCTGGGGGATTGTGACTAACATGTCTAACGGTTGCCTTGCTGGCCTGTAATGACTGATAAGCCACAGCTGGAGAGGCCTCATGCGGAGCCGAGCGTAGTCGGTCACAAAGGTGCAAGCCGCCATGTGGCCTAACAGGGTTAGACATGTCCTCACTGACGTCAATGGGGCTGACCGCAAACGTTGAACGATCGCTACCATGGTCTGGAACCGTTGCAGAGGCAGCGAGGCCCTGCCCACAGTGGCGTCCAGGACGGCCCCGATAAATTCCACCTTCTGAGTGGGCCTCAGGGTGGACTTGTCTGTATTTATCAAGAGGCCCAGACTTGCAAACATGCCGGTGATCACGCGGACATGGCTGTTGACTTGTTGTTCCGACGTGCCCCGAATCAACCAGTCGTCCAGATAAGGGAACACGTGGACACGGTTGCGCCGAAGATGCGCCACGACAACTGCCATGCATTTTGTAAACACCCTCGGGGCCGTGGACAGGCCAAATGGGAGGACTGCAAATTGATAATGAAGAGCCCCCACAACGAAGCGGAGGAAGCGTCTGTGGCGTGGCCAAATGGCAATGTGGAAATACGCGTCCTGCATGTCGAGGGCGGCGTACCAGTCTCCCGGATCCAGGGATGGAATAATGGTCCCCAGGGATACCATGCGGAACTTCAACTTCACGAGGTATTTGTTGAGCTCTCGCAGGTCGAGGATAGGCCTGAGGCCCCCCTTGGCCTTGGGGATCAGAAAGTAGCGGGAATAAAACCCCTTGCCTTTCTCACTTTCCGGAACCGCCTCTATAGCTCCTTTGCTGAGGAGCGTCTGCACCTCCTGCCGAAGGAATTGCTCGTGAGAGGGGTCCCTGAAGAGGGACGAGGAAGGAGGGCGGGAAGGAGGAAATGAAACAAACTGCAGGCGGTATCCCGTCTGCACCATGCTTAAGACCCAGCGGTCCGATGTTATTTGGGACCACGCCGGGAGGAAAAACGAAAGGCGGTTGGAAAACGGGGGGGAAGGATCCATAGGGGAAACTGTTACTGCGCCCTCGGGCGCACCTTCAAAATGAAGGCTTAGGTCCAGGCGGGGGTTTTGAGGAGCCTTGGTTCTGCCCCCCTTGGTTCCCCGAGTGCCTGCGCCTTCCGTTTCTGCCGCGGCGCCTGTAAAGGTCCTGCCGCTGGCGGAACTGGGAAAATGGCCTGCGTTGTTGTTGTTGCTGCGACCTAAAGGGTCTACGCTGCGTCACGGGGGTGTGCATCCCGAGGGACCGCATAATGACCCGGTTGTCTTTCAGACTCTTGAGTCTGGGGTCTGTCTTGTCAGAGAACAAGCCCTGGCCTTCGAAAAGAAGGTCCTGTATAGTATGCTGGAGCTCCGGCGGAAGGCCGGAAACCTGCAGCCAGGAGATGCGACGCATCGTAACTCCTGACGCGAGGGTACGGGCAGCCGAGTCCGCAGCGTCCAAGGAGGCTTGCAAGGCCGTGCGTGCGACCTTCTTGCCTTCGTCCAAGATGGCCGCAAACTCTTGGCGAGCATCCTGTGGCAGCAGCTCCTTAAATTTGTCCACTGCCACCCAGGAATTAAAGGCATATCTGCTCAGCAGGGCCTGCTGGTTGGAGACCCTGAGCTGCAGCGCCCCAGCCGAATACACCTTACGGCCAAGGAGGTCCATCCGCCTGGCTTCTCTGGATTTGGGGGCTGGAGCTTCCTGGCCATGACGCTCCCTATCGTTCACTGATTGCACCACCAGTGAACCCGGAGTCGGGTGTACATGGAGATATTCGTATCCCCTAGAAGGGGCCATGTACTTCCTCTCGACGCCTTTCGCTGTCGGAGGGATGGAGGCCGGGGACTGCCAGATGGTGTTGGCGTTGGCCTGGATGGTCCGTATGAAGGGCAGGGCGACCCTGGTGGGAGCATCAGAAGAGAGGATGGTTACAATTGGATCCTCTATCTCCGAGACCTCCTCTGCCTGCAGACTCAGATTTTGAGCCAATCGCCTGAGGAGGTCTTGGTGCGCCCTGAGATCCAGGGGGGACTGTTGGAGGAGGTACCCGCCACCGCCTCATCCGGGGAGGAGGATGAGGAGACCCCAGGCACGAGAGTGTCTAACTGAGGGTCTTCCTCAGCCCTCGCCTCTGCCTCAGGAGCCACAGCGGAGTCTTGCTGCTTGGACCCTTCCTCCCCTTCCGGGAAGGGAGGGGGGCGAGACAACGAGGCTTCAGGAGCCCTACGCTCCGCAGTCGCCGGCCTAGCAGGGAGCTGCTGGGGGCCCTGGGCCTGATGGTATGCCCAGGGTGTCCAGAATCCCCACTGTTGTGGGCCTTGGTCCTGCAGCGGTGGATCACCGAACAGCGCCGTCTGCCGGTTGGTGCCCAGCGCATACCCGCTGTCCGTCTGGGAGGATACGGACGGCTGTCTAGAGGGCCATGGAGGGGCCGACCCTGGATGGTAAGGGTCTGTGCGGGCCGGCACGGAGGATCGTCTCGGTGCCGGGGACCGGTGCCGGGAGTCATATCGGTGCCGGGATCGGGATCGGGACCGGGTTCTGTTGCGGTGCCGGGATCCTGATCGGTACCGGGCGCCGCTTCGGTGCCGGGACCTGCCACCGGCTCGGTGCCGGGAGGTCGACCGGTGCGGCGAGTAGCGTCGGGACCTGCTCCTGGAATCGCGGTGCTGGTCTCGGCGACTGGAACCTGACCGCGATCGTCTCGATGTCGACCGGTGCCGCGAGTGCGACCGGTACCGCTGAGGGGAGCGGTGCCGGGACTGCGAGCGGCGGCGGGACCTGGAGCGCCCAAGACGTCGGGACCTGGATCGTGAACGAGATTTTCTGGGCGGTGCCGACATCATGGGCTTGCCTCTGGACACAACCCGCACCGGAGGTACCGGGGGTGGCAGCCGAGTGGGCTCAGTCAGGGCTATGAGGTCCCGAGCCGAGGCGAAGGTCTCCGGTGTGGATGGGACCATTATCTCAACCCCAGATCTCATGGGGGAGCTCGGCGGTACCGGACTCGACGGACCCGCTGGGCCCGGAGTCGACGGTGCCGGCGGCGCCGCGGCCGATGTCGAGGCCGGGCGCTCTAGCCGGGTCTGCCTGGCCGGAGTATTGGACTTCGACGGCCTTGGTTCTGACTCCGGTGCCGGAGAGGGTCGGTGCCGGGGAGTCTTCTCTGTGCCGGTGCCATCCGGTGCCGGCGCCGAGATCACGGCCTGCGAAGCCGTCGGGTCAAGTGCCGCCTCCATGAGGAGAGTCCGGAGCCTTTGATCCCTCTCCTTCTTTGTCCTTGGCTTAAAAGCCTTACAGATGCGGCACTTGTCAGATCTGTGCGATTCCCCGAGGCACTTCAGGCACGCTTCGTGGGGATCGCTGGTAGGCATGGGCTTCTTGCAGGCCGCACACTGCTTGAAGCCCGGCGAAACAGGCATGAGCCTGGCGCCGGGTGCCGGGAAGGGCTAAGCCCCCGGCGAAGAACTACTTAACAACTATTTAACTTAACTATCTACTTAACCAACTAATTAACAACTATAATGGACTAGAGATGAACGATAGATAAACGATAGAGAACTAGGAGAGCTAGGGACGTGGAGGACAGCTATGCCGCGCTCCACAGTTCCAACGACCGACACGGCGGTAAGAAGGAACTGAGGAGCGGGCGGGCCGGCAGGGATATATATTGGGCGCCATGGCGGCGCCACTCCAGGGGGCGACCTGCCGGCCCACTGGAGTTGCTAGGGTAAAAAAGTTTCCGACGAACGTGCACGCGCGGCGCGCACACCTAACTGGAATGGATGTGAGCAATCACTCGAAGAAGAACTTCTATTCTTCATCTTGCTATACACAAGGGAACATTCAATTTCATTGAGACTGCATAAAATGCATTAGACTGTGGAAAAGACGATTACTCACCTTTGTAACTGTTGTTCTTCGAGATGTGTTGCTCATATCTATTCCAATTAGATGTGTGTGCGCCGCGTGCACGTTCGTCGGAAGATTTTTACCCTAGCAACACTCGGTGGGTCAGCTGGGTCGCCCCCTGGAGTGGCACCGTTATGGAACCGGATATATACCCCTGCCGACCCAATGGCCCTTCAGTTCCTTCTTGCCGGTTACTCCGACAGAGGGGAAGGAGGGAGGGTTTGGAATTGATATGAGCAACACATCTCTTCTTCTAGTGCTTGCTCATATTGATTCCAATTAGGTGATTCCCAAGCAGGGCCAGCGCTTCCATTTAGGAGGCCTAGGCAATCGCCTAGGGCGCCAGGATTATTGGTGGGTGGCATTTTGCTGGAGGAGGCGGCAGGTGGCTCTGGTGGAGCTGCCGCAGTTGTGCCTATAGAGGGTCTGCTGGTCCGTGGCTCCGGTGGAGCTGCTGCAGTCATGCCTGAGGACGGTTGGCTGCTCGCGTGGCTCCGGTGGACCGCCCGCAGGCATGACTGCAGCAGCTCCACTGGAGCCGCAGACCAGCGCGCAGGGCGGCAAAATTGCTGTGTGCCTAGGGCGCTAAAGCGCCTAGTGCCGGTCCTGTTTCCAAGCCTTATCTAAGCGGTGGGGTCAGAGTGAGATGTTGCAGAATGCAAAACTGCTGAGCCAAATGCTGCATCATCTCTGGACTGTTGAACCAATGCGTAATGTGAGGCAAAGATGTGAATTGATGACCAGGTAGCTGCCCGACATATTTTCTGGATGGCAACATGGGCCAGGAAGGTGGCAGATGAAGCTTGAGCCCGAGTAGAATGGGCGGTGATATGGCTAGCCGGAACGTGAGCCAAATCATAGCATGTACGGATGCAGGATGTTACCCAAGATGAAACTCGTTGGGATGAGATTGGTAGGCCTTTCATCTGGTCTGCCAGAGCTACAAAGAGCTGAGGTGACCTTCGGAAGGGTTTTGTTCTCTCAATATAAAAGGCAAGAGCCCTGCGAACATCTAGGGTGTGCAGCTGTTGTTCCCGACGCGATGGGTGCGGCCACTACCTTAAGGAGGAAGGAGAGGTGTGGTCACAGCTGTACCTTGTCCTTATGGAATACCGTATACTGGGGGTCCGCTGTCAAGGCCTGAAGCTCAGATACTTGTCTTGCTGAAGTAATAGCGACAAGGAAGGCTGTCTTCCAGAAAAGGTACAGCAGCGAGCAGGTGGCCAGTGGTTCGAAAGGAGCACCCATAAGCTTGGCTAGCACTAGGTTGAGATCCCAGGTAGGGGTCGGGCATTTGACTTGAGGGTACAAACGTTCCAATCCCTTGAGGAACCTTGAAACTATGGGGTGACAGAAGATTGATCGGCCATTTTCCCCTGGGTGGAAGGCGAAGATGGCTGCCAGATGCACCTTTATGGAAGAGACCGCTAGGCCCTGTTCTTTCAGGGACCAGAGGTAGTCCAGGACAGTAGAAACGGACACCCGCCTCGAGACTTAGTTACGCTGAGCGCACCAGTAGGAGAAACGCTTCCACTTGGCCAGATATTTCATCCTAGTGGAAGGCTTCCTACTGCTCAAGAGCACCTGTTGGACTGAGGCAAAGCAACGCAACTCAGACTGGCTCAACCACGCAGCAACCATGCTGTGAGGTGAAGAGACTGCAGGTCCAGATGGTGAAGCCTACCGAAGTCCTGTGTTATGAGATCCGGCCAGAGTGGCAGGGGAATCGGGTCTGCCACTGAGAGGACGAACAACATGGTGTACCAGTGCTGCCTCAGCCACGCTGGAGCAATCAGGATCAGGTGGGCGCTGTCCCTGCGGAGCTTGAGTAAGACTCTGTGGACGAGCTGAAACGGTGGGAAGGCATAGAGTAGGTGCCTCTTCCACGGGATCAGGAATGCGTCTGAGAGGGAGCCCGGGGAGTGTCCGTGGAAGGAGCAGAACACCTGGCACTTCCTGTTCTCTCGGGAGGCAAAGAGGTCTATTTGGGGAAACCCTTACTTCCGGAAAACAGAATGGATGACGTCCAGACAAATCGACCACTCGTGAGACAGGAAGGATCTGCTGAGGTGATCCGCCAGAGTGTTCTGGACTCCTGGAAGAAAAGACGCTACCAAATCGATCGAGTAGGCTATGCAAAAGTCCCAAAGGTGGATGGCTTCTTGACAAAGGAGGGAGGAGCGTGCTCCGCCCTGCTTGTTTATGTAAAATATGGCCGTTGTGTTGTCCGTGAACACTGATACATAACGGCCTTGGAGATGGTCTCGAAACACCTAGCATGCTAGACGGACCATTCTCAGCTCCCGCACACTGATGTGCAAGGCCAGCTCTTGAGGCGACCAGAGGCCTTGAGTGCGAAGGCCCTCGAGGTGGGCACCCCAACCCAGAGATGATGCGTCGGTGGTTAGGGCCATCAAGGGTTGCGGTGGGTGGAATGGCATCCCTGCACAGACTAGAGTGGGGTTTAGCCACCAGGTTAGGGAGCCCAGAACCTTCTAGGGAATAGTGAGCACCGAGTCCAGGCTGTCTCTGCGTGGTTGGTATATTGAAGCAAGCCAGGTTTGAAAGGGACAGAGGCGTAGCCTCGCGTGCTTGGTCATGAAGGTGCAGGAGGTCATATGACCTACTAGGCTGAGGCAGGTGCGCACCAAAGTTGTCAGGAAGGTCTGAAGACCTCGAATAATTGAAGCCATTGCTTGAAAACGCAACTGCAGGAGGCAAGCTCTGGCCAGATTGGAGTCCGGAACCGCTCCAATGAAGTCTATTCTCTGCGTGGGTGTCAGAGTAGACTTCTCTGTGTTGATCATCAGGCCTAGGCTCCCGAAGAGGTCTTTGACGATGCGCAGGTGCTGTGATACTTGTAACTGGGAAGTCCCTCAAATAAGCCAATTGTCGAGATACGGGTAGATGTGTACCCGACACTGCTGGAGGGAGGTGGCTACTACATCCATGCATTTTGTGAACACATGCGGAGCTGTAGGAAGTATAAAAGGGAATACAGTGAACTGAAAGTGTTGATAGTTGACCACAAAACGGAGGTACCGTCTGTGTGGAGGGTAAACTGCAATGTGGAAATACGCATCCTTCATATCGAGGGTGGCATACCAGTCTCCTGGATCCAGGGATGGGATAATGGTCCCCAGGGTTACCATGTGGAACTTCAGCTTTATCATGAATTTGTTGAGTTCTCACAGGTCTAGGATCGGTCGTAGACCTCCCTTTGCCTTGGGGATTAGGAAGTAGCGGGAATAAAACCCCTTGCCCCTCATGTCTTTAGACATCTCCTCTATGGCTCCCATGGCTAGGAGAGACTGGACCTCTTGTAAGAGGAATTGCTCATGAGAGGGGTCCCTGAAGAGGGATAGGGAGGGAGGGTGGGAAGGCGGGGTTGAAACAAACTAGAGGCAGTATCCCACTTCCACCGTGCGCAGGACCCAACGATCTGAAGTTAGCTGGGACCAGGCAGGGAGGAACTGAGAGAGGCAGTTGAAAAAGGGAGGAGAAGGATCCGGTAGAGCAACTGGTGGGCTGCCCTCGGGCATCCCATTAAAAGTTCTGCTTGGGCCATGCTGGTGGTTTAGGAGGTGCTTAATTTTGACCTCCTTGAGGGCCAAACTGTCTCCGACGATTCCCTCTGCCATGCCTTCTGCTAAAGTCCTGACGCGGCCTAGGCGGGGCGTTAGGGCGGTGTGGCTGGGGCCGGAAGATCCTGCGTTGAGTCACTGGCGTGTGCATACCCAGTGAGCTCATTATAATGTGATTGTCCTTCAGACTTTGCAATCTGGGGTCAGTTTTATCTGAGAACAGGCCCTGTCCTTCGAAGGGCAAATCCTGAATAGTTTCTTGTAATTCAGGGGGAAGGTCTGATACCTGGAGCCAGGAGATAAGTCTCATCATAAATCCTGACGCCAGAGTTCTGGCTGCAGAGTCCGCTGCATCCAGAGAGGCTTGGAGGGAGGTTCTTGCTACCTTTTTACCCTCCTCAAGTAGGGCCGTAAATTCTTGAAGGGATTCCTGGGGAGGAAGCTCCGTAAACTTCCCCAAGGACACTCACGTGTTAAAGTTATATTTACTTAGGAGGGCTTGTTGGTTTGCCACCCTCAGTTGAAGGCCCCCGGCCGAGTGTATTTTGCGGCCTAGGGGGTCCATGCGTCTAGCCTTCTTTGACTTAGGAGCCAGGGCTTGCTGGCCATGACTCTCCCTCTCGTTCACCATTGCACCACTAAAGAGCAAGGAGGTGGGTGAATGTAGAGATATTCATACCCCTTTGAGGGGACCATATATTTTCTCTCTACTCCCCTTGCTGTAGGTGGAATCGAGGCTGGGGATTGCCAAATGGTATCCGCATTAGCCTGTATTGTGCGGATAAATGGAAGAGCCACTCTAGTAGGTGCATCAGCTGATAGGATGTCCACGACAGGGTCCTCTATTTCAGGGACCTCCTCCACCTGTAAGTTCATATTCTGAGCCACTTGTCTCAAAAGGTCTTGATGGGCCCTGAGATCAATTATGGAGGGCCTGAAGAGGATGTTCCTGCCACCGCCTCATCAGGCGAGAAGGAGGAGGAGAGGCCCGAGACCAGAAGGTCCTATGGGGGCTCCTGCACTTGAGGAGCGTCATCTGTGTCAGGTGGAACCTGGGTGTCTGCAGATGGTATCGGAGACTCATCTGTGCCCGTAGAGGGGGGGCAGCTTACTGTCGCCTCTGGTATCCGGTGTTCTGACGGGGCCGACTGTGGAGCCACTGATGGAGCACCTTGGGCCTGATGGTATGCCCACGGTGTCCAGAAGGACCAGTGATGAGGCCCTTGCTCATGGCTCGGGCTCTCTGGGAATATATGGTTGGGGATGTCAGAGTCACGCTCCTGAGGATAGGATGCGCTACCAGCCTGCGATGACACCGATGTGTGTCTCGATGGCCATGGCGGTGCCAATAGACCCTGGGAGGGCGCCACTGTTCTGGATGCTCGATCCCGGGGCGGTACCGGGGAGTGGTACCGGGAGCTATGACAGTGCCGCGAACAAGACCGGGACCTTCTACTGTAGCGGTGCCGGGAGGTCGACCAGGATCTCGAGTCCCTTCGTCTGGAGTGACTGCGGGATACACGATGCCAAGAGCAGTGCCATGAGTTGGATCGGTACCGGGAGTATTCGGCTGGCGAACGAGATGTCAAATGGTGCTGCGAGTGTGACTGATACCGTGATGGAGAGTGGTGCCGGGACTGCGAGCAGCGCTGTAAGTGGGAACGGCATGATCGAGAGCATCTATGAAAGCATGATCTTGAACGACGTCTCTCTGTTGGACCAACGGAAGGTGGCCTTACCAGGGCCCATTTTCCAATGGATTGTATGCTCGCACTGGCGGTGCCGGGGGTTGAGGCCGTGTCTACTCCGTCGTGGCGATGATCTCCCTTGCCGTGGAGAAGGTCTCTGGTGTAGAAGGGAGGGGAAGCTCAACCACAGCATGAGCCAGGGAGCTGTCAGGCACTGGACTCAACGGCCCTTGTGGGACTGGAATCAACAGTGCTGCTCTCAGTGGAGCCGCAATTGGTGGTACCACAGTCGACGGTGCCGTGGCAGAGGACGGTGCTGGACGAACTGCCTTCGAAGAGCGCTTCTTTCTGTGAAGCTGAAGCAGCTGGAGCGCTATGTTGCATCCTGAGTCTCAGGGACAGGGAGCGATGCCGAGCAGATGTCGGTGCCGGTAGGGTTCGGTGCCGGGGCTCCTTCTCGGTACCGGAGCGGTCCAGGGCTGAAGGGACGCTCCTTACAGAAGCAGTCTGTTGGGCGCTTGGTACCGACGCTGCAGGACTAAATGCCAACTCCATGAGGAGCTGTTTCAATCGAAAGTCCCGCTCCTTCTTCGTCCTTGGTTTAAACGACTTGCAGATGAGGCACTTACCGGTAAGGTGGGATTCCCCTAGGCACTTGAGGCAGGAGTCGTGGGGATCCCCTATTGGCATCGGCTTTTGGCACGCCAAGAACGGTTTGAATCCCGGTGTCTTGGGCATGTGCCCATACTGGGGTGGAGGAAATGAGGCTAATCCCCGATCCTCCTTTAAACTATATACACTAACTATAAATACAACAACTAATACTAACTATAACTACAAGAACTCGAACTATACACACAATAAACAGCAAAGAACTACGAGTAGCTAGGGACGTGGAAATCAGCAAAGCCGCGCTCCACAGTTTCAACGACCATCACGGGCGGTAAGAAGGAACTGAAGGGCTGTTGGGTCGGCAGGGGTATATATCCAGTACCAAACGGTGCCACTCCATGGGGCGACCCAGCTGACCCACCGAGTGTTGCTAGGGTAAAAATCTTCTGACTAACGTGCACGCAGCGCGCGCACACCTAATTGGAATCTATATGAGCAAGCACTCAAAGAAAAACCCATTTTCATTCCTTATGAATGATTCAAAGAGCTCAATCTATGTAAGCTTCACAAAGAAAAGGTTAAGAGGTGACTTGATTAGTCTGTAAGTACCTACGGTGGAATAAATATTTGATAGTGGGCTCTTCACTCTAGCAGAGAAAGGTGTAACATGATCAAGTGGCTCAAAACTGAAGCTTGACAAATTCAGCCTGGATATAAGGTGTACATTTTTTAACAATGAAAGTAATTAATCCTTGGAACAATTTACCAATGGTTCTGATGGATTCATCATCACTTGCAATTTTAAATTAATTGGGTTTTTTGTTTTTGGTTTTTAAATCTGCTCTAGGAATTATTTTGGGGAAGTTCTATGGACCATGTTATGTAGGAGGTCAGACTAGTCAGTGGTCACCAACCTGTCGATCATGATTAACTGGTCGATCCTTGAGCATCTGCCAGTTGATCACGATCTCCAGGCTGCTAAAAGTCTGGCGCAGCAGTGCTCAGGCAGGCTGCATGCCTGCCGTGGTCCCATGTGACTCCCGGAAGTGGCTGGCTGCTTGCATCTTTGTGGATCCTGGGAGGGGGTGAGGCAGCTCCACATGCTTCTCCTGCCCCCAGCACTGTCCCTGTATCTCCCATTGGCTGGGAGCTGCGGGGGTGGCACTTTCAGGCAGTGAAAGGAGATCTGCTGCTCCCTCTCCCCCCTCCCACCCAAAGGCTGCAGAGACATGCCAGCAGCCAGTCACTTCTGGGAGTGTCATGGGGCCATGGAAGGCAGGCAGCCTGCCTGTGTCCTGCTGCACTGCTGGCCAGGAGCTGCCTGTGGTAAGCACCTCCTGGCCAGAGCCTGCACCTCACGCCCTCTCCTGCACCCCAAACCTCTGCCCCAGTCTGGAGCCTCGTCCTTCACCAAACTCCCTCCCAGAGCCCTCACCCCCTCCTGCACCCAATTCTGCACCAGTCTGAAGCCCCTTCCTGCACCCAAACTCCCTCCCAGAGCTTGTACCTCTCACTTCTGCACCCCTACTCCAGGCTCAGCCCAGAGCCCACTCCCATACTCTGAACCTCTCTGCCCCAGCCTAGAGCTTGCACCCCCTCCCACACTCCAAGCCCCTGCCTCAGCTCGGTGAAAGTGAGTGAGGGTGGGGGAGAACAAATAACAGAAGGATGGGGGAATGGAGTGAGTGGGAAGGGGCCTTGGGGAAGGGACTTAGTAGATCCTGGGTTGATCTTAAATTCAAAAAGTGATTTTGTGCACAAAGAGGCTGGAGACCACTGGACTTGATGATCATAGTGGTCCCTTCTAGCCTTGGAATCTATGAATTTTCCCAATGAGTCTTTGAAGCCAAGAACTTAGCAAGTCTCAAAGGAGGATTGGACATTATTATGATAACTAGAATATCCAGATTTATAATTGTAAATACTAATAAAAATGCTTTTAGCAAGAATAAAGCCTCATGCTTCAAGACTTAACCTTATCTCTATAAGGGGATCAAAGGAAACTCTCTTTGGGGGGCAGCTTATCTGACATCTGCCTCCAGTGGGTTTCTTGCACCCTTTTTGAAGCATCTAGCTGTGAGCACTGTTAAAGCCAGAATACTTGACTAGATAAATGCACCATGGGTCTGATCCAGTATGGCAGATCCTATATAAATCAGTGTAGATCAACCGCATACTTCAGCAGTATCCAGAGGAGGAAAGACTCAAGTTCCAGTGGAGTCAATGGAATTTAAATCATGGCAGGGGGGTTAGGCCAGAAAGGACTATTCTGAACATCTAGTCTAGTGTAACACAATACCAGTTTATACCACTTGAGGATCCATCCCTTATTTTAGAATTCAATAGTTATTTTATTCATTCTTCAAGCTCTTTTAAAATTACAGAATTTACAGTTTGAACTTGCCAATTTCCAGTACTCTATGGGAAAGCAGAGACTTACTCTTATCTAGCATCAATTTGACCTCTTCCTATTAGGAAATTTCCTTTCTTGCTTTCTATCTGAATGCTAAGGATTTGTTGTTTGTAAAGTTATTTTTTTTAATTAGATATACTGTATTGATTTGAAGTTGGAGTTTTTAATTCCTGTCTTATATTCACCAAGATCAAAATCCTTGTATAGATGAAAGTGGCATTTTGGGTGGCTAAATGGGGAATTCTGGCACCCTGTGTGGCAAAGTAGGAGCAGGGGAAAAAGGGGTTGGGCAGGGGCATTGCTAAGGGCTATGCCACTCATGTTGATTTTTCAAAAACCCTAATAAGATTTCCACATGTCCAGGAAAATGGTGCTGCTCTAGTCAAGGGATGTGCACAACTCATAATTTGTTGATTTGCTTACAGATTTTGCACTCTCACAGACCCATTATATAGTGATTACAAGACCTCAAACTCACTGGAGAAATGTCATTGAACAAGGAAACAAGGATTCATGGAGGAGCACAGTATCCAGACATGTATTATGGAGCTCCCAGGAAAGGATTAGGTAGGAGGGAAGAGAGAAGAAGGGCCAGGCCCACCCTGGGTTGTGAGGGTGTATGCTGGGGATGGGTCTGAGAGAAGGCATTTATTCAAGGAACAGCAGCAAAACTGGGCATCTGCAAGTCACCCAACTATCATGACACTGATTTTTAAATACAGAAGAGTGGGGTGGGAATTGGGAAAGGGAAGGGACAACAGACATCTGTGGTAGGCAATGCTGACTCTTGGGTCATCGGCCACTGGTCCCAACTGCAGAGCCCCAGTGGTTGCTGTGGAACACAATGGGAGGAAAGGTGGAAGAAGGCCTACATGGTTATAATAGGTACAGAGATAAGTTGTTTCAGTGTCTTCCCTTCCCTTTTACATGCAAACAGCTAACTTCAGAAATCAATAAGTAGCAAAGGTACTACGGACAGCACTGCCATCCTGTCTGTCACTCAGGCCTATAACCTGGGCATGGTCTTTGAATGAACAGCTCTCTAGATCCTCACTTCCAGGCTAGATCTCAATCTTGCAGATACTTTCTACATAACATCTCTAAGAGCCTTTTCTACCCATCCACACAGCTAAATTCTCATCCAGGCTATCCTGTTGCATCTTGATTACTGCCACAGCCTTTTCTCTGGCCATGATAGATGCAATCTTGCTCTCCTCATATCCATTCAGAATGCTGCTCCAAAGACTGTTCTTCTAGCCTGTCACTTTGACCACGTCATCCCTCTCTTTGCATCCCTCCATAGGCTCCCTTTTCTATCACACCAAACATAAGCTGCTTGTCTTTCAAGGCCCTTCATGGCTTATCCCCACCCTATCTGTCATCTCTCATTCACAACTGAAGTGTCGACTCCCACCTCTGATGGGACCATGATGCCCGCCTTCATTGCACACTTGTTAAATGTTCAAAAAGCACCTTTGTGCTCTCTCCCCATCTGCTTAGGAAGAACTCACCTTATATCACCGCAGAATCACCTTATCCTTCCTCAGACCCCTTCTTAAAACTCTCCTGTGCCATGACACGTACAGTAAACTTGATAATAGCTTGGCCACTGGTGTACTCAGAGTACCACCTATCTTAGTGACCAATCATTAGTTCCTTGTGCCCCTCTGTGTGTGAGTCCTGTATCCATTTGCTGTCTCATGTCTTGTACTTACATTTAAAGCTTTGAGGCACAGATGATCGGGCACAATGGGGTCCTGATCCACATCTAGGGCTCCTAGGTGTTATGGTAATAGTAATAACAAATACTGTAAGCTAAAAATATTGACAAGAAAAATGGTATGCTATCATTCTCTCTTACAGCATATTGTTCCACTTAAGGCAGTGACAGTGAATTCATCCTTAGGTTCCAAGTTGGATGGCATGGTGATTGATGCCTGAGGAGGAAGGGCAGTGGAGTGGGTTTGTTAGCATGAAGAGTCGTTCTCAGAGGTGATGTGAGAGGTTAAGTGGTGTATTTCAACAGGCATAGTCCTCATAGTGTCTGGGGAGGGAGGGATGGAGAGAAGAGAGAATTGTGTGGCCTGCCCTGTGTAGGTGGCACCCTTCAAAAGAGGAACCAAAGCCAAAGTGAGGGTCTTGAAAGAATGAGGAATCCCCTTCTATCAACAAATGTTTATTCATTCTTTTGCTTTTATTTTAGAAGGGTGAAGCCAAATCTAAGTAGACTGTTTAGGTGACATTTTCTCTGGCCCACTTAAGAATGTTATCCTGGAGATTGCAACTGAGTCTGA
The DNA here is from genome assembly GCF_007399415.2 of Gopherus evgoodei. Classification (NCBI taxonomy): domain Eukaryota; kingdom Metazoa; phylum Chordata; order Testudines; family Testudinidae; genus Gopherus; species Gopherus evgoodei. Next base: position 68,269,685 of record NC_044329.1, read on the forward strand.
AGTGCACCTGTGCACTTTCATAACTTGTGCCTTCTGCATTGCTAAATTGGCTCCAGAGAATATTTTCATAGGCTACAGACATATATTTCCATATGTTATGGCACTGGGAGGAAGATAGTTGATAGAGAAGTGTTTGAAAATTATTGTAATGAGAGGGAGACCAATTATTCTGTGTATTTAAATTGGAATTCTAACAAAGAAAACTGTAAAACAAAACAGAGAAAGCATGTCTGATAATCATCAGCAATATGTCACCCTAAAGGACATATTTTAGTTGAAATATTTAAAGCATTGCCAGAAACGCTAACAGCAGATTAAGCCCAACAGCTCAGTTATTCAATAGAATTCTGAACTGTCCAGAAATCTGGCATCTGTCTCTTCCATGACTGGTAGGGGGGTTTTCATTTCCCCCCCCCACCCCAAACGCCTCACCTCCTCTGGGTTTCAATATACATGGCGGCGCTCTTCCAGTTTGAAGAGCAGCCTAGCCAGAGAAAGGGAAAAAAATTATAGCCATCTCTGAGTGATTTCTTCTAGAATTAGAAGATGACTTTTTCCCCCTCTATTGAAGGACTTGGAGGCATGGATTTATAACATTTGGATAAACGGATTAATCCTTCTGACTATGATAAGGATGAAATTATTTTGGATTTCAATAGCATCTTTCATAAGTGTCTCTAAAAGGACTTTGCAGATATTATTGTGCTATAGTAGAACCTAGAGGCACCAACTATGACTAGCGCACCATTGTCCTGAACAGTTTACAAACATGTAGGATGAAAACTTGGCCCACTGAAGTCAATGCTAGTTTTGCTATTGATTTCAGTTAAGCCAGGATTTCATCAATAGTGAGGGAATCCCTGCCCTAATGAACGTATACTCTAAACTGATAAGACAGAAACAGTGGGAATGGAACCAAAGATGAAGAGGCCCACAGTCACAAAGCGGATCAGCAGCAGATGGGTAGGGCATGACTCCTGCATTTCAGGAAGCTGTGTGTGCCCGGACTGTGGCTCCACCCCCAGACTGTGGCCCTGCCCTAAGGCCCACCCCAACTCAGCCTCTTCCCCACAAAAGCACTGCGTTTGCTCCACCCCTGGCCCCACTCCATCCCCTCCCTGAAGTCCTCTCTCCGCCTGCCATTGGCACCTATTTGCCCCCTCCTGCAGATATCCCACTGGCTGGCCAACCAAGCCACCTCTTGAGACTTATCCCTCTTAAAATCTGATTCTTTCAGGAAATCAGCCAAATTTGTATTAACCATGAAAACATTTTTTAATATTCAATATTTTATTGAATTCTTTAAAATCCAGATTAATCTGAGATTAAGGTAAAACAGTGCCACAGGTAAGGATATTAATATGGCATCATATATAAAAGCTATTTTATATGCAGAAATGATTTCTTAAAAAGATTGGCCTATTTTATCTAAATAGAAAAGCAGGACAGGAATTAGAAGAAGGAAGCAGTGTAGAGTTATCACTTCAGTGGTGCTCAACTATTGCAATGATAAGTGCCATAGAAATTCCTATATATAAATTCTGTAGCACCTTCCATTCAGGAATCTGTGTTTTACACACAAAGTAGGAGAAAAAAGCAACGATGGGAAATAGTACAGCATGTAATCTAAAAACAGATTCTAAGTACTTCCAAGCCTGTCTTCACTGTCCTGAAATCTATAAAAGTTCTCATCTCATAAGAAGCTGCTTCTGGAATTGATATCCATTTCCTTTTCATTAGAGTGCTCAGATTTTTATCATCTCAGACTTATTACCTTGGCAACCAATAAACATATATTATATGAGATTTTTCCCTTGAAGTTTTTAATATTTGAAGTGTAATAAAGAGACAAAATTTAAGAGGGAAGTAGAGGCCCAAATTCATCCCTAGTTTACTGCACTACTATTAGTGCTGAATTAGATTTTTAGAATCTCTAACTACTTTGAGTGCATCTATAGGCTGTAGAAGAGAATTCTATAAAAAGAAATAAATCTGAGTTTATATGAACTGTCAAATGTCTTCTCTTCCTCAGAATAGGTCAAAGAATAACACTTCTGCGGAAGATAAAGCAGGACCATAAGTATTTTTCACATTTTGTTCCTGTTTTAGGAATTTACCAAAATGTTGTTTCTCTGAAAGTTTTTAAAATTCAGACTCTGTTAAGGAAGTAAATTTACCATCTGCAAAAATAGCAAACTTTTGAGATACTCTTTCATTATAAATCAATGGCAGCTGTGTTGAGGTTGCATTGCAAAATTCAATTTTAACAGGAACTTTAAACCTCCCTTCCCTTAAAATCTCAAAACCAAAACAGATTATAAACATTGGGTGCTATTTAAATTTTTCATGATGGTTTGATGAAAAATGAATTGATACAAAGAGAATAATGAATTTAAAAATCACCTTTTAGCAATTTTCCTCCTCACTGAGTTGTCTCACTTTCTGCAAGAAATTCAAAACACTCTGGGACCTGTTCTTCAGCTCATCTGTCAGATATATTGGTAGTTTTGTCTCTGTCATATCTGATAACTATAATTAAACAACAAATCTGCCATGGTGTAAATGCTGCCCCTCACTTATGGAGGGAAGTTGAGGGGGTCTGACCAAATACCCCTACAGCCTAGGGGAAAGTTAACTGAACTAAGAAAGAGGATACCAGGAGTACATCAATGATGAAATTAACTATAGCGAAATAAGAAGCGATGGAATGGATAAGACAGAGTCTGTCTGGGCGAAAATCACACTGGGTAAAAAAGCAACTAGAGCTTCCCCTGAGATAGTGCTTGGCGTGTGCTACAGACCGCCGGGATCTGATTGGGATATGGATAGAGAACTCTTTAATGAAGTAAACACAAAGGGGAAATGTGTGATTATGGGGGACTTCAACTTCCCGGATATAGACTGGAGGACGAGTACTTGCAAGAATAATAGGGGTCAGATTTTTCTGGATGTGATAGCGGATGGATTTCTTCATCAAGTAGTTGAAGTACCTACGAGAGGAGATGCCATTTTAGATTTGGTGTTGGTGAGCAGTGAGGACCTCATAGAAGAAATGGTGGTAGGGGACAACCTTGGTTCGAGTGATCATGAGCTGATTCAGTTCAAACTAGACGGAAGGATAAACAAATGTAGATCTGGGATTAGGGTTTTTGACTTCTCGAGGGCTAATTTTAAAGAGTTAAGGAAATTAGTTAGGGAAGTGGATTGGACGGAGGAATTAGTGGATTTAAATGCGGAGGAGGCCTGGAATTACTTTAAGTCGCAGCTGCGGAGACTGTCGGAAGCCTGCATCCCGAGAAAGGGGAAAAAAAACTATGGGCAGGAGTTGTAGGCCAAACTGGATGAGCAAGCAACTCAGAGAGGGGATTAGACAAAAGCAGAAAGCTTACAGGGAGTGGAAGAAAGGCAGGATCAGTAAGGAAAGCTACCTTGGTGAGGTCAGAACGTGTAGGGATAAAGTGAGGAAGGCTAAAAGCCGCATTGAACTGGACCTTGCAAAGGGAATCAAAACCAATAGTAAAAGGTTCTACAGCCACATAAATAAGAAGAAAACAAAGAGAGAAGAAGTGGGGCCGCTATACACTGAGGATGGAATGGAGGTTAAGGATAACCTAGGCATGGCCCAACATCTAAACAAGTACTTTGCTTCAGTTTTTAATAAGACTAGTGAGGAACCTTGCGATGATGGAGGGATGATAAACGGGAATGTGGATATGGAAGTGGATATTACCGCAACTGAGGTAGAGGCCGTACTTGAACAGCTCGATGGGACGAAGTCGGAGGGCCCGGACAATCTCCATCCGAGGATATTAAAGGAACTGGCGCGTGAAATTGCGAGCCCGTTAGCGAGAATTTTTAAGCAATCGATAAACTCGGGGGTTGTGCCGTATGACTGGAGGATTACTAATGTAGTTCCTATTTTTAAGAAAGGGGATAAAAGTGATCCGGGTAATTATAGGTCTGTTAGCTTGACGTCTGTAGTATGCAAGGTCTTGGAAAAAATTTTAAGGGAGACAGTAGTTAAGGACATAGAGGTCAATGGTAATTGGGACGAACTGCAACACGGATTTAGTAAAGGTAGATCGTGTCAAACCAATCTGATCTCATTCTTTGAGAAGGTGACGGATTACTTAGATAAAGGAAATGTGGTAGATATAATTTACCTAGATTTCAGTAAGGCGTTCGACACGGTTCCGCATGGGGAACTGTTAGTCAAATTGGAAAAGATGGGAATGAATATGAAAGTTGTAAGTTGGATAAGGAACTGGTTAAAGGGGAGACTCCAGAGGGTCGTATTGAAAGGTGAATTGTCAGGCTGGAAGGATGTCACTAGTGGAGTCCCTCAAGGATCGGCTTTGGGACCGATCTTATTTAACCTTTTTATTACTGACCTTGGCACAAAGAGCGGGAGTGTGCTAATAAAGTTTGCGGATGACACGAAGCTGGGGGGTATTGCTAACACGGAGAAGGACAGGGATACTATTCAGGAAGATCTGAACCACCTTGTAAACTGGAGTAATAGAAATAGGATGAAATACAATAGTGAAAAGTGCAAGGTTATGCATTTAGGAATTAATAATAAGAATTTTGGATATATGTTGGGGGCGCATCAGTTGGAAGCGATGGAGGAGGAGAAGGACCTTGGGGTACTGGTTGATAGCAGGATGACTATGAGTCGCCAATGTGATACGGCTGTTAAAAAAGCAAATGCGATTTTGGGATGCATCAGGCGGGGTATTTCCTGCAAAGATAAGGAAGTGTTAGTACCGTTATACAAGGCGTTGGTGAGACCCCATCTGGAATACTGTGTGCAGTTCTGGTGTCCCATGTTCAAGAAGGATGAATTCAAACTGGAACAGGTTCAGAGACGGGCTACAAGGATGATCCAAGGAATGGAAAAACTGCCTTATGAAAGGAGACTCAAAGAGCTTGGCTTGTTTAGCCTGGCCAAAAGAAGGCTGCGGGGGGATATGCTTGCTCTATATAAATATATCAGGGGGGTTAACGTTAGGGAGGGAGAGGAATTATTTAAGTTTAGTACTAATGTAGGCACGAGGACGAATGGGTATAAATTGGATATTAGGAAGTTTAGACTTGAAATTAGACGAAGGTTTCTAACCATTAGGGGAGTGAAGTTCTGGAACAGCCTTCCAAGGGAAGTAGTGGGGGCAAAAGACTTTCCTGGCTTTAAGACAAAGCTTGATAAGTATATGGAGGGGATGTTATGATAGGATTGTTAATTTGGGCAATTGATCTTGGATTACCACCAGATAGGTCTGCTCAATGGTCTGCGGGGAGATGTTGGATGGAATGGGAACTGAGTTACTGCAGAGAATTCCTTCTTGGGTGCTGGCTGGTGACTCTTGCCCACATGCTCAGGGTTTAGCTGATCGCCATATTTGGGGTAGGGAAGGAATTTTCCTCCAGGGCGGATTGGCAGGGGCCCTGGAGGTTTTTCACCTTCCCCTGCAGCGTGGGGCATGGGTCGCTTGCTGGTGGTTTCTCTGCAGCTTGAGGTCTTCAAACCAATTTTGAGGATTTCAATAACTCTGTCCTGGGTTAGGGGTTGTTATAAAATTGGATGGGTGGGGTTCTGTGGCCTGCCTTGTGCAGGAGGTCAGACTAGATGATCAGATTGGTCCCTTCTGACCTATGAGTCTGAGTCCTAATTTCACCTTTCTTGAGTGCTGTTTAAATCCACATGCAATTCATTACCCCTGTTATTGACTACAGCCATGAACCCCAACCTAGAAGACATATAAGGAGGAGCTACTAAACATTTTCCACCATCATTGCGTTTTTTCAAAATCAGCAGAGATATATGCAAGGTTGATGCAGGCCCAGAACCAACCTCTCTAATATAACACACACCTCTCCTAAGCCACTGCACCATGCTGCCTTTCAGAGCCACTTAACCAGTTTTGGTTATCCCATCTTTAACTAGTATAAACAACATTGTTCTCTTAGACCTAGGGTTAGAATCCAGGATTCCTGATCACCAGTATTCTATCACTGATGAGTAAATAGTTGTGTAATCCACTATTGCAGTGTGTCAAGTCCTTCTGCTGTGGTCTATGAAGGAGCTAGAATTTACTTATGTATCTCAAACAGTGTAAGGGTCTAACTTAGAGATATGAAATCCTTTGTGGTCAAGTGGTTCAAACCCTATTGCTGATGTATGGAGGAATGGTGGTGGTAGAACTGCACCTAAAAACACTGCTTTAAAACAGACTTTGTATTTCAATTCTGTTAGTCTGTACATCAATTGTGTGAATCATCAAAATTCACACTTCAATCATTTGTCTCACAGTTTGCTTTTGTAACCCAATGTGTGAGTTGTGTCCCAACCGCCCCTTTTGTGTCCATCGAATTCAGAGGATGGAAGCCTGTGTCAACTCATCTTGAGAGCCTGGCTCATTAGCACAAACTTTTAGTTCTCGAAATGATTGGTTTTATCCCTGGCATTGGCCAAGATGGCAGCCGTCACATGTATGAGTGTGCTGCATTGGCAGGTTTGAAGGCTGAGAAGTAAGCTTTTTACTCGTGGGGAGAGGGAAAGCAGTGAACAGATCTGCTAGTGTAAAACAGGTACACTGTACCCAATATAATTATTAACCCTTAAAGAATCCAGCTGCCACACACACTCTGCTGCTCAGCCACACTTGGCTGTAAGCCATTTGTGGAAGTCCATGACAGGGGACAATGTTTTTGGAAGTGAGCAATGACACACTCTTTCAAGGAAAATCTTTCCAGCTAATGGCTTATGTCATCACAGCTAAACATGGAGGACAGTGTGACCCAGGGACCTCTTGGTGCCAACTGGTAGAGGGCACAGGGATACATAAGGATTACAAGGATCCCTTGGGTCTAGCACCTACCTACTAGTTTAGTCAAGAGTGTCGTGTAAGGTTTGTAGTGAAAGCCTGTGTCACACTGGTCCTCATTAAATGTGAAATGTAAGTATGGATAATATGTCACAAGTTATGACTATATACTGAAATATGTTCTTAAGATCTGCAACTTGAGGCTGGTCATCAGAAGAGGTGAGAAGCAGATTTTTCAGGCAAGAGCTGTTTATCTGTTTGTCTACATCTAAATTGAGTATTGTCTGATTCACAGTAGGCACCCATTTGCAGTCTGAGCAAAATGCTAATCAAGTGATTGCAAATTCTCCAGAGGAGACCCTACACAGGAAAACACAAGCAATGGGGATTATCCTATTTACAAGTGCTGACAATGGATTTTTATACTGCAGCTGTAGACTGAGACAAACTCTGGATCTTTCCACAGAGGTGGTAAGAGGACAGCATGCTCATTTTATGAACAAAATATCACAGCCAAGTCTGGATGTAAAATGCTGGAAGGATTTTGGGTGAGCTTTTGCTTTTATGACATGACAATGTCTTATTAATTCTATGTAAGCTCTTGTATGCATGCTATGATATATTAGATGTAAACAATTATTTCCAATACTTCTGCTTGCTATAATTTGAATCTCTGTTAAATAATCTTCCACTTGCTTGCTCTATAAACATATCTAAGCACTGTGTGTTAAGCATGTGATGGGTTCGGTCACAGAGATCCCTTGGTACTGTCACCTGATGTGCTGAAATTACCTCTGAGCCTGTTTTCCCTGCCAGCTTCGGACTCCAGAACCCTGCCTTGTTGAGTCAGACATGCTATTGTTACCTCAAGGGGAGTAAGGCAACGCTTCAAAGAAAAACTTTAGAAATGGTAGGGAAGAAATAGGAAAGGAAAGCCCCTTTTCTCAGAAGATACAAATTCGACTCCCTCTTGTATCTATCACCAGTGGATTTAGCCTCCCTCCTTGTGTGGTGTAAATGAAATAAAGAGGAGACAATGTGGTTTGGCACAAACAAAGGTAAGTGTATTCAGGGTGAAGGTACAGAAAACTGGGAGGAATAGGGGAAAATGCAAACTTAATTAATACAATGAAACAGTGACTGGCTTTGGGAGCTTAAAGTTCAGGCCCATAAACCCTCCCTTGGAAACTGGAAAACAACAAATGATGCCCCAACACAGAAACCTTTTCCTATTGTTCAGGTGCAGTGGATACCGCGTACAGGGGTGATGTCCAGGAATTTCCACTCTCTGGCAGATTTAGAGCCTTTGAGGAGGAGCACTGGGGAGTCCAGATGACTGTTGGATTTCGTCGCTGGCAAGGAGGCCCTCTGGGATGATGGACACCAGGAATGCAGGATGGCAGGAATGGTGGTGACAGGCCTTCTTTTCCTCAATCTCACTGCAGGACCGATGGTATTCTTCACTCTTCAGCTCTGGAGCACTGTGAAGACCTGACCATGTACGTACTGTCGCTGCGGTGGACAGCCTTGCGCAGGCACTGAACAAGTCCTTATATCACTTTTGTGGTGGGAAAAGTTCTGAGGAGATGGAATGCTGAGGGCTGGTTTTGGCGGGAAAAACTGGTTTTGACTGGTTTGAGCCTGTGTCTTGATGATAAACAAGTCCACTGTCAGAGATGCAGTCCAAGGGTCAATAGTTCATGTCCTTCATATTGGATCTTATTTTAAAGCCAGTGATTTACTTCATAAACACCTTATTAAACAACTAATTGAACATATTAAACAGTTTATATTTCTTACACCTAACACTAGCCTGATGCAACACAGACCCAGGTCTGGTCCATGCTCCCAAAGCTGCAGATTTTAACCAAAAACTGCTTAGCAGGTCTCCTATCTCCAGCACCCACACACCCATCTCCCAATGGGATCCAAACCCCAAATAAATCCGTTTTACTCTGTATAAAGCTTAAACGGTAAATTTGTAAATTGTTTTCCCTCTGTCTCTGATAGAGAGATATGCACAACTGTTTGCTTAATCACTTACTCTGGGTTTATTAATAAACAGAAGTGATTTTATGAAGTATAAAAAGTAGGATTTAAATGATTTCAAGTAATAACAGCCAGAACAAAGTAAGTCACAAAGCAAAATGAAACAAAACACGCAAGTCTAAGCCTAATACATTAAGAAACTGATTACAGGTAATATCTCACTCTCAAAGATGTTCCAATAAGCTTCTTTCACAGACTAGGCTCCTTCCTAGTCTGTGCCCAATCCTTTCACCTGGTACAGTCTTTGTTAGATCCAGCAGACATCTCAGGTGGTAAGCAAGGGTTCTCATGACTGGCTGCCTCTTTTGTCTTGTTCCACTCCTTTTTATAACTTTGGCACAAGGCGGGAATCTTTTGTCTGTGCTTGTTCCCACCCCCACCTCATCAATGGAAAAGTTCAAGGATCAAGATGGACTCCAGTATCATGTGACATGGTCACATGTCACTGTAATACCCCTAGTCTCCATTCTTCCTGGGTTGGTCCCCACGTACACAGGAAGGAGTGCAGGTAAATAAACGATTTACATTTGTTCTAATCAATGGGAGCCATCAAGATTCTAAACCACCATTAATGGCCCACAGTTTGTATAATTACAATAGGAGCTCAGAGTTATACTTCATATTTCTAGCTTCAGATACAAGAATGATACAGGCATACAAATAGGAGGAATATATTCACTAGGCTATAACCTTTGTTATGATACCTTACAAGAGACCTTTTGCATAAAGCATATTCCAGTTACATCATATTCACATTCATAAGCATATTTCTATAAAACACATGAAGTGCGACATCACAAAGCAGAGCTGTGTTCTGTTGTGTAACTGGTAAGATGGGATGTACTGTTCCTTTGGGAACAGGATCTGGGAATTCAGGGAGTATCCTGTGAATCAGGGAGAAGCTTGGAGGACTTAGGGGGTTGGTATAGCCTATTGCTAACCTGTAAAGAGAGAGAGCGAGGCCTGGAAAGTGGTGCTTGTGCTGCCAGAGGCTGAAGGTGTTGGGGGAATGACCTTAAGCAGTCACAGACAAAGCTTCCTCAGGCTAAAGGCTGCTTGTGGTGAGGTGCTTCACAGCCCTCTGTACTCCTGGGAAGCACCACAGGCTGCCCTTGTTGTACCTCCTTTTAAATGAGGATAAAGTGCTATAGACAAAATATTTACTGAAGCAACTCTCAGCCTCTTCAGAAGGGTCGATGTAGTTGAGAGCAGCTTCAGAAGCACAGTTTATCTCTCTGGTTCCCAGGCAGTGCAGCTTATAGACTCAGACTTTAAGGGCGAAAGGGACCATCGTGATCATCTAGTCTTACCTCCTGTACATTGCAGGCCACAGAACCTCACCCAGCTCCCCTTATCCTTGTCTCTGGGAAGCTATCCACTATATAAAAACCCTGGGAAAGGATATAAATAGGCAATATGTATCCCCACTTTGTCAAACTTGCTCTTTAATACACAACCTTAACAGTGACCTCAAGAGTCACTGGATGGAGGTGGAAGTAAAAGCCTTAAGAGGGAAATGAGTGTTACTGACAGTGTTGTAGGCAATGTGAAGGTGAAAAGGAATACATAAGTCTCTCTTCACCTTTAAAAGGATGGAAGTAAGAAAGATTTTGGGGTGATTGCAGTATGTCCTGATGCAATTCTGCTTGTTGCTAAACGTAGCTTTTGTTTGACAATACACCTATATCTCAATATCAGAAATTCTTTAACTCGAGAATTTCCCCAAATATATTAATCAGAGTGAGATCCAACTCTTTTCTGTTATTGAAGAAGTTGTGCTTTACACTTTTAAATACATACTGAAGTTTTTAAGATCAGTTTTTGAACTATTTAGGTTACAACGCAATTTTTTAAGGGCATGAAAAAAGACTAGGAAACCTTGGATGGCATTATGGCACAGTGGCCAGGCTCTGGAATGGGGCTTGCAGCTACACAAGATGTGGGGTAACATCTCTTTGGCATAGCCGCACCTTCTGCATCACTTGTCCCAATTTCCTATGGCATACAGCCCCATTCAGCAGAATGCAATTGAGACAGGCCCTGTGGATGAATCTCCAGTTGGCAAATGGGGTGAAACTGCCCGCAGGGAGGAGGAAGTGGTTGCTGATGTCTCACTTGCACATCACCTTGAAGGCCTTACCCTGGTCCAGCTTCTGTATCAGGTTTTCCATGTACTGTGAATGGATGGCATCCTTCAGGGTCCTCTCTAGCATGGTTCTAGCTCTCAGCACGATGATTGCATGCTCTGTATTCTTGACCTGTGGCAGCATGACTCCTGGTTCCTGACATTTCTCATGTCATGTCTATATCCAATAGAATCCTAGAATTGGTTTAAAAACCCCTTAGCTGTTTGATTAATCTGGCTCCACAACCCTTGTAACTGCAAACATGCCATAGCAGAACATAGAATCTGACCCAGTAATCTTATTTATCTAGTACTCTCATCCCACCAAAGCAACCTGGGCTCTGTACAACACAGCAAAAACAAACAGAATAATCTAAAATGGCAATTACAGCCATAGGCACACTCTGCTTAAGGAAAATGGATGAAAAAGCCCTGTGCCACCAGTGAGTGCTTTGTTTAGAGACAAAAGTTAATTCACTCAAACTTCTATAGAATGGCTTGATGTTCTACAGTAACTGACTATTGATGAAAACTAGTCAGAATTCCATGCAATCATACCTGCAGAAATGTATGGATTTGACTATGTATTAGGTTTCAGTAGGGCTGAATCATGGAAAACTTTAGATTCTTAAATACTGTTGCCACCTACAGAAATATTAACTTTTTTTTAATAACTAGAGTACTATATCACCATCAATTTTACTCTAGTAGTGATATCATATTGTCAATATAAATAATAGACAAGATCAATGTGATGGAATGCTTAATAGTAAACTCAGTGGCATTCTAAATTACTGATTGAGTGACATTTTAAGTAGGAGTTAGTAAAATATCCTCAATGTCACAAAGAGTGAAACTAACAGTATGTTGTGCTGCATTTTGTATGAAAAGACGAATAGTAAGTTACATAACATGTTGAGGATATTCCTAACTGAACGTATATTAGTGTTTAAAAAAACACAAGGGACAACTTCAGTTAGGATATGTGTAAGGGACAACTTCAGTTAGGATATGTGTAAGGAAGCTACATAATAAAGAGTTGAGGAAGAAAACAGAAACCTGCTAAACCTAAGGCCTGATTCTACAGTTCCTATTCATGTTGAATGGGACAATATACATATGGGTTGTTGAAACTGGTCCTAGTTACTACAAATTAAAAAAAAATCTGGTGCAAAGGATAGGAGTAACTACTCATACAGTCTCAGCTCAATATTTATGGCACCAAAAATGGGATAATTACAACTGTAAGCAGAGTCAGGATGAGCGCTACCCTGACATCTGGTGGTGAATTGTAGAGTGTGTGGAAAGAATTTTAAGAATTTGCATTGGCATGCACCCTCCCCCCCCTTAGCATAACCCCACAGCAGCTTGGGATGGAACTGCTTTGTGACAGAAATGACTCAACCTCAGTTGGGTGGTACTTGCTAAACATGGGACATGGGTTCCAAAACCCCATGAATGGAGAGAGGTTGGGGACTAGTGTGTGTACCTGATGGTATGGGCCCCTTTTGAGGGCCTGGAACACCAGTTGCACATCCTCCTCTCTCCAATGTTAGAGTAGAGCTAATTTTTAATTCTATTAGGAGTCTATCTAGAAACTGCTGAGCTGAATTCATGTTGGGCCAATGGTGCACCAGGGCTCCCCTACTAAGAGCTGAAATCACTGAAAGAGCTGAACTGAGATCACGGAGTGCTGTGCTAACTAGTGGGGGAGCCTGAAGACCTATTGTTAAGCGGCTGGCAGAGCAGAGCAGTTTGCAGCGTGTTGGAGCAGCCCATGGAACAGTGAGCGGAGTGAAGTGGTTTGCAGGGACAGCTGGAGGAGCGGCACAGCTGGTGTGGTGGAGCTGGTCGTGGTGAAGGCTGCAGCAGAACTCCACGGAGAGGCGGAGCAGTTGGCCCTGGCCCATGTAAGGTGCCCCTTAACACCCTGTGTGGACCCCCCCCCCTTTCCACCCAGGCTGGGTGGGGTAAAACTCTGCAGATAAACTCTCGAATTCTGGGGTGGCACTGACCAGAGACTTTTGGGTTGTTGGACTTTGGGGTGATTGGACTTAAGACCCTAAGGGGAAAAGGACATTGCCAAACGTACCTGGGGGTGGATTTTTTTGTTTATTTATGGTTTGTGTTATAATCCTGTTTGTGGTGTTTCTCCAGTGGGATGCCGCATTGTTTCCTTCCTTTATCAAAAAGATTTTGCTACACTCAGACTCCGTGCTTGCGAGAGGGGAAGTATTGCCTCCTAGAGGTGTCCAGGGGGGCATGGTATGTAAGTGTCCCAGGTCACTGGGTGGGGGCTCGAGCCAGTTATGCATGGTGTTCTTGAAATGGAACCCCTGAATACTGAACCCAGCCCTTGTTGCTGCCAATTCAGAGGGGCAGAAGGGTTACACAACAATAATTTTCAGACATAAAATCTTTGCTTTTTAGTATTCCACTATTTATAAAGCCAATAAAGGAACTTGTATAAATAAAACAATTTAATTGCCTACAAACAATACTGGACCAAATCTTGCTCTCTTATACAGCAGTATAACCCCCATTAAATGTAATGGGTTGTAGCAGTGTAAATGAGCAGGGTTTGACCCAGTGAATTCTGGAAAGCAGTGTTTATAAAATTACATACTGCATAATTTTAAAAAGCCACCATTGGCTGCACAGCTCAAACAAAAACACTGAGAGCTTCTCTAAGAAACATTGCTTTAAAAAAAATTCCCATGTTTGATGGGATGTAAGGGAATAATTAAAGAAATAGTGGTAAATGTGATGGAACACCAAACCAGTCTGAAGCCCAGTGTCCACTCTGTAAATATGGAAATCTGACTGAAAAAGACTCAGCAATCCCTTATCTATTGCTGAAATGTTAATTCTCCATAATGTGAAATGATTCTGCATTTACAAGAGACAAGGTGGTTGAGATAATACCTTTTATTGGACTAACTTCTGTTGGTGAGCTCAAAAGCTTGTCTCTCACTAGCAGAAACTGGTCCAATAAAAGATCTCTCACCCACCTTGTCTCTCTAATATCCTGGGACTAGCATAGGTGCAGCTACTCTCCATTTGCAAAGCAAATGACATAAAAGGTATTTTTAATACCTCTACCTCTAGGGTTCTAGGAAGCATGTTAGTATCTAGCTTGTGGCATTTTACAACATGGTCTGCTGTTTAAATATAAGTTAGAAGCTGGGGTCAAATTATAATATGTGAAGTTATGAGTCTGCAGATAATTGTACCCATAGTGAACTGCATGTTCAGCCTTACTAGTCAGACATTTAATTATCCGATATGCAGACATAAAAGCATAATATTTGCACCCAGAATATGCTGTGGACACACAATCAGGAGTATGGTATTGCATACAAAGAATATGTGGCTACTTCAGAAAAGTGTGTGGTGGAACCACTGCCTTTCACTTCAAAGATTTAAGAATATACCCCTGAATCTATAAGTAAGTAATGGTTCTCCCTAAGTACCTGCTGATCTTCAGTTCAAGCACTGTTGTGCTAGTTAAACTCCACAGCGTTTTGAGTAGGTTGTTCAAATTTAATTTCTTTACCATCTTTGCTCTTTATCAGTGTTCAATAATGCTGCCAATTGTAGAAGTGTAATGTTTTTGCAGGTGTATAGTATCTTTCAGTTGAAGAGCTCAGAGCGCTTTACAAAGATACTTAGTGCTATTGCTTCCTCAACTGATGGCAGCAGGAATGGCCACAGGCCACTACTCCCATGATATGCATCTGCATGGATCAGTAGATCCATGTAGCTAAACAGGTCTATTGTTTGTGCCTATGGCCTGACTTCATTATGCTCTTGTGCAAAGGGGTTCCGTAGCACTCAGTGGGCTCCAGAGTCTGCCTGTGTGGTCCTTCTTGCATTACATCCCAACTTGTATGCTAGGACTGTGGAAGGTCATCTACATGATGGACCTGCTGTGGCCCACAGGACTTCACACTTATTGGGCAAGCTATACAAATACAGACTTAGAATATATAGTCTTTTTATGACTGTGGAACTCTCCTGGTTTTCAAGTCTTCAGGGATTTGCTCAGCCCTAATATTCATTTACTCCTCCAGCCATTCCTTTCACCTTTCTAGCTGTAACCTCTCTTTCTATTGTAGAAAGGAGGATCTATTTGATAGAGCATGGGATTCAAGAGACCTGGGTCCAATTACTGGCTTAGACTCCGTTAGTAATGGTGGGCAAGTCATTTAATCAACTATGCCTCAATTTCCAGAGTTGTAAATGGGGATAACACTACTCCCCTACCTCATAAGGATACTATGAGGATAAAATCTTTTATTTTAATGATTGTGAAGCACTGAGATTACTATAAGGGCTGTATAAGTATCTCGATTTCTGTTTCTTCACCATTGGGGTTCACTGACATCTTTGCTGTCCCATTTCTCAGAAAGTCTCTCTCTTAGTAGCAGCCACTTTCTTTTCCATTCTTTCTTCAAAGGCTTCATTTTGGCACTAGCAGTTTAGTCCTTTGTGTGCCAAACGGTATATGAAGCATGGACTTAATAAGGTGAAATTCAATCCTGTACAGAAGGTTGACAGAGGCATGTGATCCTGTGCACCACTTACGTCCCACTGAAGCCTTCAAAAATGATTTAAGTAGAATTTAAATGGTGCTTTGGTCTTGTGTGAGCTTTCTGTGCAGGACTGAATTTTACACATTGTGCATGTCCATATAGGACCCACAGTGCTGAACATTCATAGATACCAGTTGTCTAGTCCTTAAACAATAATTTAAACTAGTTATTTCTTATTTGTTTTAAAGAAAGCTTTATTGGTAGGATTATATCTTGCTTCATGTTTCTTAACTCTTCTGCATGCCTGAATAAAAATAAGTCACTCTTGAGCTTTGATTTAACAGTTACACATTAGAAATTGAAACGTGAAACATGCCCATGTTTTGCAAAAATAATTCTGCTGAAATTTGCTCTGTGCTTATGCTGTCTTCAGTGCTATAAACATTATTTATTCTTTGTCTATGTAAATTCTGCAGTGATTTATTTTCTTTCTTCTGTGCATTTTGCACTCATTTTCATATGTCTGTCATCAGAGCATTAAAAAATCATAAAAAAAAACCCTTTGTGCTATAAAAGTCCTGACAGCACAGTTTCAGCTTCCTTTATTTTTTCCTTTCTCATTCAATTCACAGTCAATGTTTGGAAACATCAAAGTCTGTAGACTATGGTTCATTTTTTTTCTAGATCTTTTATTTAGCATGCGTTTCTAATAACTACTTGATAGCCAAAAAACAAACACACAAAAGGTATCAAGTTCCTTTTTTGAGTTTGCAAAGAACAATAAGATGTTGAATTGTTGTCTTCAAGATTTCTCATAATGAGAAGCTTGCAAATGACTTACATCATTCTTAGACTTGTTCGATTATATAACTACTAGTTAAAATTATATTGTATACACAGATTAGGTAAGGAATAATACAATGTTGTGTTTTTAATTGATTGGTTAGCTAGTTTTGCTGACATCATTCCCATGATTACATTCAGTAGCTCCAGTTTACATTCAGTAGATCCACAATGTTCTTGAATTCCCTTTTTCAAGGGTACAGTGATTAGGGTACAGTTTCATGAGCCAAGTTAGGAGCAGGTATGCAGAGTCTCCCAAATAAGTTTGCATAGATGCACCATACAGAAGAATATTGTTTCTGGGGAATTAAGACCCTTCTTTCCACTTCAAGTGCAATCCTGATCTCTTCAACACCTTGACATTATGAACCTTTTCCAGCGTTTCGCACATTTGTATTCATGCATCTCCCTTCTGTGCTCCATCTAGCCTTGCAGAACAAGTGAAAGTAAACTTTTAAGTTCACACACTCGTGTGCCTCTTTTGGTGGACAAAGTATTGGTATATGGGTGCCATCCATAGCCAGTGCACAGTTGAGAAACCCTATCCTTTCAAATCCAATTACTTCTGGAACTTATGGCAACCACCTGTGGTTACATCAGTGTTAATTGCCCCACAAACCTGCCACCATAACCCTGACTAGACTCTTTCCAAATGAAAGCAGCTTTCAACTGACCTTTAGCTGTCTAGTGTTGCCAGCTTCCACAGGACAATAGCAACCCACTTCTGAACTGCTTTGGCTTCCCTGGATCAAGTGTTCTGGTGCTGGAAGTTTGGTGCAAGCTCCTTATACAGCTCTATGAAAGCGTTTCCTTGCTCTGAAGTCACTGCTAATCATCAAAGTCTTTCAAAATGATGTGATCTCACCACATTGTGCTGGTTTTCCTGCACCAGAAGGGATGGTCCACCCGTAGGCATACCACAGCAACACCAGCATTTACCATGTCTGCACCATGTGATCTGAATGGTCATTGATCTTCAGGATCAGACATGTTTGATTTTCAGAAAATTCTGTCCAAGTTCTATCCAGCATATTGATGATAGTTATCCAATGGAGTAAGCAATCTGCTCCCGCAAACAAGGGCAGGAGCAAAACTAGATAATCATCCCATTGCTCCATGTCTTCAGTCAAGTTCTTGGAGAGCAACATGATCAGGAACTGCCATTGGCAAACGTGAAAGTGGTGGACAGCACCAATAACACACTGCAAAGAGGTTCTACAATGTCTCCCTGTCTGCACAGAACTCTGAGATGCATCCCTGAAATGGTACTACTAACATCACTTAATAGCACCAGTGTATACATGGGTATATGCATGTACACGGCATTACACCCATGTCTAGCACAGCATAATATGAACACTTTGTGCAAGAATGTGGAGCATGCACGTGGTCCAGTATTTGAGTATATGTATCAGTAAAGACAGTCTTATAGAATATTCCCTTATCAAGCACATAAAATATTAGTTAAAGCCTGTACATTGGGAAGCAAGTTGTGCTCCTCTGCCCTGTTACAGTAGTCTATATTTATAATGGGGCAGACAAAAATACGACATCTGTACACCCCAAAGCTTTGGGGTGTTTGACATTTAGTTCTGAACTTTGTGACTTAAGCCAACCAAGCTAATGACAAAAAAATTGTACCATGTGTTAGTAATGTGGCACTTTTTAGGCTTAGAGAATAGGTGAGAAATGCACTTACAAAACGAGTCCCCCACAACTTCCATTTGTCTAAGTTTTATTGCTAGACATTACATTCCAGTTATAAGACATTTTGTCATCTGCAATTTATTATGGGCTAGATTTTGGGTTGGACTACATGCCCATACAAGAGCATAATCACTAAAGAATTCTCATAGTTCCACACAGCCTTCTCCTACCTTGGGTCAGGCAAGTGGGGCAGCACCCCTACCCCACCAAGCAGGTGGGTTGGGAGAACATGAAGCCCTGGCTTTTCCCCAGAAAATGTGGGGACCAGCAGAGCTATTTTTTTGCTGCTGATATGAACCAAGAACAATTTACTACCCTCTTCGAGCAAGTGGGGCAGGGAAGGAATTGTGTCCCTCTGCGCCTGGTACTAGCACATGTAGAATTTCATGATGGTGCCCACTAACTGTCTTTTAGGTGTCACTGTGAACAATGGTGACTCCCATAACTAACTCTTCCAAGACCAATAGGGGAGGGGGACTCTCCCCCAGGCTCATTACTGGGATCAGGGTAGCATTCTCTGGAGGATACTACTCCCCAGACCTATAAGTCTTCCTAATGTAATGTTATTTGATGTGACTTGTGTGTTAGTAAAGTTAATTATGCAGTACGTTTTGAAGAATGTTTCCTTATACAGTGGAAATGTCAGTCTCATTAACAATCATTATTTCCTGTCGGTAAACAGGAGAAACTTTGAATGAATGCTAATTTTTGCTTAGATTTGTGCAGATGCATACAAATCTTTCATAAATATTTTGTTTATTTGTATCTGAGTCATTAGAATGATCTTTCTTTTCCCTTTCCATGTTTTCTTATCCTGGATCCAATCCACAAGAGAGACTGAAGCTCTAATTTAAGGCCTTGAGTGGGTCAACTGGCCTTTCTGCTTCCCACAAGATTGAAACAGGATGGACTCCAGTTCATGTAAAAACTGGTCTATCTGCTAATTAATCTATATCCCAGAAAAGGAATCTAAGCAGCCTAAAAGTGCATGTTAGTGATGTTAGTCCTCAATTTCACCAGAAATCTGATCCTAAGCTACCTTCTTCAGTCCACTGTCACATCGTTGAATTAGACTTGGAAGAAGTGTGAACACAATTCCTTACTGAAATTTTGGTACTTCATTAAAGGAATGAAAATGTGCATATTTTGAATTATCACTGAATGGGGGTGTTTCTGGTGGAGTTCTGCAAGGATCTGTTCTAAGCCTGATGCTATTCAATATTTTCATAAACAATCAAATATATTCAAAATAACTCCTGATTTAAAAAAAAAAATGTGGATGACACAGACTGGTGGAGTGGAAAGTAATGGTGAGGGTAGAGCAGTCATACTGACCCTGATTGCTTGGTAAACTAGGCCCACTCAAATGAGTTTTCACACACAACTTTGCATTTAGCCATATCTAGGATTAAAAAATGCAGGCCATACTTACAGAATGGTGGACTGTATCCTGCAACGTAGTGACTTTGCAAAGTATATAATGATCATAGTGGACAAGCAATTCAACATGAGCTCCTCGCCTGATGTGGTAGCAAAAAGGGCTAATGTGATCCTTGGATCTATAAAAAGGAAAAGTAGTTATAGGAATAGGAAAGGGATTTTTACCTCTATGTATGGCACTGGTTAAACTGATGTTTGATACTCCATCCAGGGGTCCATATTTTAAGAAGGATGTTGAAAAACTGGAGAAGGTGCAGAGAAGAGCCACACCAATACTTTACAGTAAGACAAGCTCAGTCTGTTTTGGTTTGTTACACAGATCAGACAACATAATCTAATAGTCCCTTTTGGCCTTAAAATCTGTGAATATTTTTGCCTTAAACGTCTTGCTAAAGGCAGTAAACTCCTTGTGAACTGTCACACAGAGGGATTTGAAGTTTGCCATATATTGTGCTGCCAGCCTGTTCCTATCAGATAGGCAGTGTTATTAATCAATAGGTGACAGGAGTAGTTTCAAGCAGCTCTATTCAAAGCTCTGCCTGTTGAATAATGTTGGGCAAGCCACTTCCTATCTCTGTGCCTTTTTTTTTTAAGTGCAAAATGGGGATATTTACCTCCTTTGTAGCCATAAATTTCAAATTATGCTGAAAAGTGCTAATGTATATAATCAGAGATGTAAACTAATACAGTCTGCTTTGCAAGACTCAGTTTCTAAGTCACTATTGGAAAGCAACTCCAAAACAGAAAAATTGATCATGTCACCCTCCCCTCCCTACCACAAGCCCAGGAGCCCTTACAGTCTCCCCACCCTCTTCCCAGGATTTTCTTCCCTCAGAGAATCATCCTGCTGCTTCTTACTCATCCCTGCTGGCAAGTCTCTTCTATCTCATTCCCTGGAAACTTGGAGGGAGCCCCTGCCTCCCCCATTGTGTTCCTTACTTTACCCTCCCTGCCTTGCCCTCGGGTGATGGGTACATCTTGCTTCTTGGCCAGTCCCCGGCATTGACAGAAGCCACTGTGGTTTCTGGAGCCTGCAGGTGAGGGCCCAGCATGCTGGACACAAACAGAGCAGGACCCTAGTGCTGGCCAGGCCACGGCATGCTCCCAGCCATAATGTGGGTGACTAGTGGTTACAATTGCTTTGTGTCGCCACATGCACACAGGAAAACCCTCCGATATCATACATCTTTTGTCCTTCAAACTGCCGGACTGGTCAAAAACCAGCTGGGTGGCAACTGTATGACTTCTTTCACAAACTGTGTCCCAAAAATCTTTACGCTGCGTGACAAAGTTCCTCCACTACCTTAGTGGATCCTGCGCTTATTGGCGGATTTGTTCACCTCAGTGATCTTCCCCTCTTTTGGAACCCACAGTCTGGGTCAGCTCCTCCTGTGTCTGATCAGGAGTTGGGAGGTTTAGGGGGGAACCCGGGCCCGCCCTCTACTCCGGGTTCCAGCCCAGGGCCCTGTGGATCGCAGCTGTCTATAGTGCCTCCTGTACCAGCTGCATGACAGCTACAACTCCCTGGGCTACTTCCCCATGGCCTCCTCCAAACACCTTCTTTATCCTCACCACAGGATCTTCCTCCTGGTGTCTGATAACGCTTGTCCTCCTCAATCCTCCAGCAGTACACTCTCTCGCTCTCAGCTCCTTGCCTTCTTGCTCCCAGCTCCTCACACACGCTCCTTCTCCTCTGGCTCCTCCCTGCCTGACTGGAGTGAGCTCCTCTTTAAACCCAGGTGCCCTGATTAGCCTGCCTTGATTGGCTGCAGGTGTTCTAATTAAAGTAGCTATCTCTACTGCCTTCTAGAAAGATCTTAATTGGCCCCAGGTGCCTTGATTAACCTGGAGCAACTGCCATTTGGTTACTAGGGATTTGTTTAGCCTGGGGCTAACATACCCGTTTCTCAGTACTTTACTGTAGCCATCTGGCTGTGCCCCATCACATATCCCCCCCCCTCTGCTCAACACCATAGGGGTGGGCAACTTGGGATGCCAGGCAATGTGCTCGTGAAAGACCATCAGCGTTGCCATGGTGGCATCCAGCCCTGTGCTGTATGCGGAACTGGAATGGTTGGAGGGATAAGAACCACCTGGTGACCCTTGCATTCTTTTCCTTATTTCTCTGCATCCACTGAAGGGGTGCATGGTCTGTTACAAGAGTAAATCGCCGGCCTAAGAGGTAATAACGCAGTGTCTCCATGGCCCATTTGACAGCAAGGCATTCTCTCTTGACTACTGCATACTTCTGTTCTCTTAGGAGCAGCTTTCTGCTTAGGCAGAGGATCGGGTGTTCTTCTTCTCCAATCATTTGCGACAGAACCGCCCCCAACCCCACCTCGGAAGCATCTGTTTGCAAAATAAATTCCTTGGTAAAGTCCGGGGCTATGAGGATGGGGTCATTACAGAGAGCTGTCCGAAGGTCTATGAATGCCCTCTCTGCTGTGTCGGTCCACTTCACCATGTCTGGACCTCGGGCCTTCACCAGTTCCGTTAGAGGACTTGCCCTACTGGCGAAGTGGGGAATAAAATGTCGGTAGTAGCCTACCACACCCAGGAACGCACGGACCTGCTTCTTTCGGGTCGGCCGGGGCCAGTTTTGAATCGGCTCTAGCTTATTAGTTTGGGGCTTCACTATACCCCGTCCTACAATATATCCCAGGTACTTAGCCTCTGCTAGTCCTATAGCGCATTTAGCGGGATTAGCGGTGAGGCCAGCCCACCTTAAGGTGCGTAGTACGGCCTCAACTTTCTCCAAGTGGGTTCCCTAGTCTGGAGTATGGATGATGATATCATCTAGGTATGCAGCTGCATAACTAGTATGGGGGCGCAGCAGCTTATCCATGAGGCGCTGGAATGTAGCTGAGGCCCCATGTAGCGCAAAAGGGAGGACTGTGTACTGGAACAGCCCGTCCGGGGTGGAGAATGCTGTCTTTTCTTTAGCTTCTTTGGTCAGGGGAATCTGCCAATACCCTTTTGTCAGATCCGGTGTAGTCAAGAATTGGGCACTACCCAATCGGTCAACCAGTTCGTCGATGCGTGGTATGGGGTACGCATTGAATTGGGATACTTCAGTCGGCAAAAGTCATTACAGAATCTCATGGTACCATCAGGTTTAGGCACTAGAACTATTGGACTGCACCACTGACTGTAGGATTCTTCAATAACGCCTAATTCTAACATTTTCTTTACTTCAGCCTTGATTTCCTCTCTTTTGGCTGCTGGGATTCGGTAGGGTCTCAGTGTTACCTTGGCTCTGGGGATCGTGCGGATATGGTGATAGGTCTCAGTCGTCCGCCCCAGTTTTGTAGAGAACACATCTCGATTGCGATTAATCATGTCGGCTGTCTCAACCTTTTGATTTGGCATCAAGTCGGGTGATATCCTCACTTGCTCATGTAAGTTATCCTTCTGGGGAAGGGTCTCCTGGGTGACTAAGCATGCCTCTTGATCATGCCAAGGTTTTAGAAGATTGATGTGGTAAATTTGCTCAGGTTTCCTGCGTGGCTGCCGCACCTTATAGTTTACCTCTCCCACAGCTTCAATCACTTTGTAGGGTCCCTGCCACTGGGCCAACAGCTTGCTTTCTGCTGTGGGCACCAGGACCATTACTCGATCCCCTGGTTGGAACCGTCGAAGCTTTGCTTGGTGGTTATAATGGGTTCGTTGGGTCTCCTGTGCTTTCTCCAAGTGTTCCTGTACAATGGGTGTAACTCGAGCTATCAGATCCCTCATCTGTAGTACATGCTCTACTTTGTTCCTTCTGGGATTTGGCTCCTCTTCCCAGGCTTCTCTGGCTATATCCAATATGCCCCGGGGATGGCGCCCATATAGTAGTTCAAATGGAGAGAAACCTGTGGAGGCTTGTGGGACTTCCCAGATGGCAAACACGAGGTAAGGCAATAAGGTATCCCTGTCTTTCCCATCCCGGCTCACCACTTTCCTGATCATGGCCTTGAGGGTCCTATTGAACCTTTCCACAAGGCCGTCTGTTTGTGGTGGTATACAGAGGTCTGTAGGGCTTGTACATGGAGCAATGAACAGAGATCTTTCATCAACTTGGACACGAAAGGTGTCCCTTGATCAGTCAGTATCTCCTTGGGTAGCCCAACCCGGGAAAAGATCTTTAGTAGCTCCTTAGCTATTGTCTTGGAGGCTGTGTTACGTAGGGGAACAGCTTCTGGGTACCGGGTTGCATAGTCTAGTACAACCAGAACATGTTGTTGGCCCCGAGCTGTCTTCCCTAGGGGCTCAATCAGATCCATGGCTATGCGTTCAAATGGTACCTCTATTATTGGAAGAGGTATCAAAGGGGCAAGGGCTATGTAGCTGACACTCTGGACAAGAGGTGCAGTATCGCCTGACATCTTCATGTACTCCTGGCCAGAAGAACCTCTGCAGGATCCTGGCCTGGGTTTTCTCTACCTCTAGGTATCCTCCAAACAGGTGACTGTGGGCGAGGCTCAATATGGCTTTTTGATGTTTTTGTGGCACCAGAAGTTGATGTATCTCCTGCTCCTGCATTTGCACCACACGGTACAGGAGATCTTTCTTCACTATAAAGTAGGGTCCTGGACCCCAGACCTTCCCCTCCACTGGTGTCCCATCTATCTCAGCCACCTCTTTCCTGACATTATCAAATCTAGGATCCTCTGCCTGGTCCCTCCCGAAAGTCTCTCTCCCAGGACTAACCTGCCTGAGCTCCCAGGGGCCAGCTTCTGTTTCTTCCAACGGCTCATCACCATCATGGCTGGGGCCAGCCGCCGGCTCACCTTCCGTGTTGGTAGTTTCTCTGATGGCTGCTCGTGTTCATCCGCCTACTAGCGCAGTCTTCTGGCCCTGGGTCAGGATCCGGGTTCCTAAGGCCTTCGCAGCCTTCCTTTCTTTTTTTGTCTTCCGGGCCTTTTGGGGGGCTGAGAATAGATCCTGAGTAAACTCTGAAAACATTGGGGGTTGACATTCCCCCAACGATGAGTCACTGCCAACAGGGTCCCCATCCAGCCTCTCTGGGGGGAGTAAATTATCAAACCCTGGATAGTCCCTCCCAATGACTACAGGATATGGGAGTTTAGGAACTACGCCCACTGTCACCTCAATGGGGTTCCCCTGAACCTCTGTCTCCACTGGGATGGTGGGGTAATGACTCATGGCCCCATGCACGAATGTCACTGCTACGTGTTTGGCTTGTAGCAGCTGGCTGCTTTTTACCAGCTTACCCGATATAAGGGTGATAGCACGCCCTGAGTCCACAAGCGCTGTAGTCTCTACTCCATTTATCTTCACCGGCCTGGTGTAGTTATGTGGGGCTAATGTGACGCCCGCAAGGTGGATAAGGGAGCATGGGACTTGCCAATCCCCCAAGTTGCATTGCATAGGCTCCTCTGTGCTGGGACACTGTGCTGCTATGTGTCCCCACTCCCCACATGCATAACATCTATAATTGTTTCTAATCATTCCCCTATCATGTGGGTTAGGGAGTTTAGTCTCAGGGTTTCTCCTACTCAGGCCAATCCCTTCCTTTTGGGGTCTCCGCTGGTTTTCAGCCCCCCTCTTCCTCGACCTAGGACTCCCCAGGGGTTTGGCTGTCCCACCTTCCAGGGCTGGGGTTGGGTGTTTTCTACGAAAGGGGCTTTCCTTGCGTAGTCGGGTCAATTCCCTGGCTGTCATGCGTCTTTCTACCAGCATGATCATCTCATCATAGGTGGACGGATCGTTCTGGCCTACCCATTTGCAGAGATCTGGTGGCAGTGCCCTCGTGCACCGGTCGATGACCAGAACCTCTAGTATCTCTACCGGACTCCGGGACTCTGTTTGCAACCACTTTCGTGCAAGATGGATGAGGTCATACAGTTGGGACCGCGGGGTTTTGTCTTCCTGGTACCTCCACTCGTGATACCGCTGGGCCCGCACTGCGGTCGTTACCCCAGATCTGGCCAGAATCTCTGCTTTCAGCTGGGGGTAGTCTGCTGCAGCCTCTTCAGGCAGATCATGGTAGGCCTTCTGGGCCTCCCCACACAGGAATGGGGCAAGGATGCCAGACCACTGATCTCTAGGCCAGGCCTCCCGTAGGGCTGTCCTCTCAAAGGCCAGAAGGTATGCCTCTACATCATTCTCCCGTGTCATTTTCTGCAGCCAATGGCTGGCCTGTATGAGACGCATCCCATCATGGCCACGGTTCAGCTCTGTAAGTGTCTTTACCTGGTTTACCAGTTCCCGCAACATAGCTCGGTCTTGAGAAACCTGGTCCATCAGCAGGTGATTAGTTTCTTGCTGCAGCCGTACTGCCTCCTGTTGGGTGGCTGCCTGGACACAGGTAGCCTCCTGCTACGCTGCTGTGGCTTGTATCAGTGCCCACACTACATCATCCATTGTGGTGAAAAGAAAATAAACCCTCTCCTTTTTTTTTCCCACCGCGCTGTGCACACCAAAGAATCCCACTTCTTACACCAGTTGTGACAAAGTTCCTCCTCTACTTTAGTGGGTCCTGCGCTTATTGGCGGATTTGTTCATCTCAGTGATCTTCCCCTCTTGTGGAACCCACAGTCTGGGTCAGCTCCTCCTGTGTCTGATCAGGAGTTGGGAGGTTTGGGGGGAACCCGGGCCCACCCTCTTCTCCGGGTTCCAGCCCAGGGCTCTGTGGATCGCAGCTGTCTATAGTGCCTCCTGTACCAGCTGCATGACAGCTACAACTCCCTGGGCTACTTCCCCATGGCCTCCTCCAAACACCTTCTTTATCCTCACCACAGGACCTTCCTCCTGGTGTCTGATAACGCTTGTCCTCCTCAGTCCTCCAGCAGTACACTCTCTCGCTCTCAGCTCCTTGTCTTCTTGCACCCAGCTCCTCACACATGCTCCTTCTCCTCTGGCTCCTCCCTGCCTGACTGGAGTGAGCTCTTTTTTAAACCCAGGTGCCCCGATTAGCCTGCCTTGATTGGCTGCAGGTGTTCTAATTAAAGTAGCTATCTCTACTGCCTTCTAGAAAGATCTTAATTGGCCCCAGGTGCCTTGATTAACCTGGAGCAACTGCCATTTGGTTACTAGGGATTTGTTTAGCCTGGGGCTAACATACCCGTTTCTCAGTACTTTACTGTAGCCATCTGGCCGTGCCCCATCACAGTTGTTAAATGATACACTTACAGTTCTCCAGTCATTCTGGTGAAGATAAATTGACATGAAGATAAATTGACATGACATGACATGTCTAAAACTGCCAATAGGCTGAGTGTTAACAAAATTAAACTAAGAAGTGTTAGCCAGTGAGACAGCTGTATCTAGTAATGTCTTTAAAACCTAAACATTCCCAATTAATGCCTGATGGTTATTTTTTAAATCTAAGCACTTCTAAAATACTAAGGCCCTGTAAAACTGTAAGAAAAATTAAAATGTGTGTTCTTGTGAAAGATTAGCAAGAAATGTGAGTGTAAAGGAGAGGAACACTTGGGGGAGCCAAACTAAGTTTCTTTTTCTGTATCCTGATCAAATTTGCAATTCTATAAAAGGTTTGGATTTAATGAGAGCCTCTTGTTGAGGGTCCTTATCAGGCCTTTGAGATCCCTAATAGAGGAAAATTGTCTTACCTGTTCATTTCTTTCTTGGGTGGTCATCCTCAAAGATGGGTGGTCTGCAAACTGAAAATGAGGCTGATCCTCCGACCCTATTAATGATGCTTTTGAGTCATCTGTCCAGATTAATTCTGCCAAAGTTTAGTAATGGAAAATGGGGGAATCTTCACTAGAATATAACATTGAAATAAAACATCAAAGAGCATAACTCCTATTATGAGCAAGAATAAAGACAAACAATATTGTGTGTGAGCTACTAGAACTCAGTTTGGCTATAAATAGAAAGATAATGGGGGGAAATTAAATTTTAAAATATTCCCACAGCAAAATTATACATTCCTATGGGTGGGATCAGCCAGCCAGCCATACTTTCATCAGAGAAAAGAAATAAACAAAGGAGAGTATTTCTTTTTTTCCTGAATGCATGGCTGGGAGCCCAAAGTGACAGTACAGGTCAGATCTTCAGCTGGTGTAAATGAGCGTAGCTCCACAGACTTTATTGGAGCTACACATTCACGTCAGCTGAGGATCCAGCTGCATGTGTTTAGCTGATATTTTAAGGCGGGAGGGAGAAATTTGAGAACTTTTAAAAACATTATTTAACTGTGTGAGGCCTCTGTGAAATCAGTTGGAATGATGGGTTAAGAGATAGCAACACACTTGAACAGTGATGTCATTAGTAAACAGCAGGGGATATTCCATGTACATGGATATATTTCATTCTGCATATTGTGTGTAATTGAAATGATTTTTTATCAGACAAAAGGCAAATATATGGTAACAGGACTATGAAAGAATCAATATATGCTTGCTTTGATTTGGTTATTTTGGTGCAAGATTCCCATTAATTTAAAAATGTGTTGTCTTAAGGATGACAGTGCAGGAAACCATTGAGTTCACAATCACAACATAGTTTAGTTTCACTGTCTCATGTGAAGAGCCGCTAGTGACAACGCAATAGTTTGTGGGGTAAAACTCACAAAGGGAAATCCAGCATAAGGAATCTTGTTTTTCCATAATCTGAAGGGGAGTCAGAAGGAGATTTTCTTACACTAAAATCTGAAAAAATGAGGATGCTTGGATGAAAGGTAAGTAAAAGTATTTGGGATGATTTTTGAATTTGTTAATTCCTTTCTAATGATGTCAACATAATGTAAGTTAAATGTATTTTTGGAATTTAAATTACACTAATACTGACATTTAATATCAACATGTATAAGTTGGGGTTATTTTTGTGCATGTGTCTATAAAAATAATAGATCCAGGCACTTACTTTTGAACAGAACTACAATTTAGAAGGCAGTTAGCAACATTGTGTATATATAGCAGTATTATGCTGAATTCATTCTGTCATTAGAATAGTTTAAAGACAGGGAAAGTTTATTCTTTATTCTTACACCATTAATTTATCATTTGATATTTTACTACATAAATTATACTATATTATTATTCTTTCTTACTGTTTACTTGTGTCACAAAGGTAAGTTAAAACTATATCCACTCTTCCATTATTAAAATGTTCTTGAGTTGCTGTTCTCTACTTGGCTATAATTAATATTGATATTCTACCCGCATTTAATTTTTTTTTACCGTGCTGTAGAATAGAACAATTTAAACTCAGTAAATCAAAGCAAGTTACAAACCAGCAGATTAAAGGTACAGAGATCATGTCCCAGATCCTCAAGGGTTTTATGTGCCTAACTCCCTTTGAAATCAATGGGAGTGAGGTGCCTGAATACCTTTTGAAGATCTGGGCATATGTGCATACCAGTATACTTAAGATAGCATCTGGGATCAGTGTCACCTTAGTTTCCCAGTGAACAGTGTGTTCCAAAGTTGTGTATAAACTATTCCTGAAAGGAAAAATAGCTAGCACATATGTATTGTCACTGTACTACAGGTATTTCATAAAGCATATTGTAACATGCTTTGGAATACCTGAAGTTTTGGATTTATCCTTTTCATTGGCTTTCTGCATCATAGTTGATAACAGTATGAGGCACCGGGAGCCCAATTTTCTAAATAAGGAATCCTATTATTCCCAGATCTTGCAATCATATTGGCACTTTGGTGCCGAAAGTAAATAATTAGGTTCCTTGAGCAGCCAAGTTTGAAAATCAAACCCACAGTATGTAACTATATATCAGAGATGTAATATTTATCAAGGGCCATTACATCAAGTAATAAAAACCTATACTCTCACAGTTCATAATGATGATATTAATGTTTACAGGTTCTGAGAATTAAATAGTTCTCTCATAAGAAGCCTTCAAATAAGAAGAAGGCGGTGGAGGAAGGGACTTTCAGGAAACTGGGGTAAGATGTATTCAAAAGAGTTTCTAACGGAGACTCCTCACCCGTGTAAAGCTACTCTTGTATATTAGTGTTTGCAGAATTGGGGCCTGCAGTTCTTGGCAGATCAAGAGATATAATTATTGCAGAATCTCAAATGTGAACTGGAAGACAAAGATCTAGTATAACAAGTTGTTTTTAATCAATAAAATACTGCTCTATGTAGATGCTAACATTTTTCAGTAGTTCAAAATCTCAGTAAAATCGTATAAACTTCAAATTTGAAAATGACTAAGTGCTGATAGATGTCTGCTAAATGTCAGGTAAACAGAGCGTATGCTGTCTGCCACTAAACAATATCACAGGTAACCACAGGAGAATGAATAATTTCAACAGTAGGTGGCATGGTGTTGAAGAAAATTAAACCTTTAGTGTGAAATCCTGGCCCTATAGAAATCAGGGGCAAAATTTCCCCATTAACTTCAGCTGGTCCAAGATTGGTGTTTTGGGGGGTTATTTTAGATTAATCCTTGACATAATATGCTGAGGGGGGACAGATAGCTCAGTGGTTTGAGCATTGGCCCCCCTAAACCTAGGGTTGTGAGTTCAATCCTTGAGGGGGCCACTTTGGGATCTGGGGCAAAAATCAGTACTTGGTCATGCTAGTGGAGGCAGAAGGGCTGGACTTGATGACCTTTCAAGGTCCATTCCAGTTTTAGGAAATACAATATCTCCATTAATTTATTTTATTATATTATGAGAGATAAAAATTAAGTAGGGTATCTGTTTGACAAATACAATGTGTAGCCTTTAATATTTGGATAGCTAACTGATTGTGGTTTTATAGTCCCATACTACTCATATGCTTAAAATTTGGTCCCAGTTCAGGAAGGTACTTGTGCCTAAGTCCTTTTGAGGACAGAACTAGATGTGAGTACTGAAATCTGTTCTTACTAAAGTAACGCCTGATTTATAATCAGAGCAGATGTTTGTCCCCCAGGATTACTTTCAACTTGCATTGTTTAGGATTTTAAGGACTTCATTGTATTTATAAAGGTGCACCATTTTTCATTTTATCTACTCATTGAAAAGTGTAAGTAAATGCACAAGGCCAAGAAAACTTTACTTGCGGAGTTGAGTCTGTCACTGCTTTTTAGTAATTTTTTTATTAAAAAGTTATGCACAACAAAACTTTACAGCTTGTCTCTTGATATGTTCACAACATTTTTAATCTGGGAAAACATCTTGAAAGAAGCCATACACACGATCCTTACTTTGGCCTTTTAATTAGAGCAGCCTTCCTATTGCTGGTTGTTTCACAAAGATATAAGGTGGTTCTTGCAGTAGGCTGATTGCCAACTACTGTAACTTATTTTGACAGGTGTACCCCAAAAGGTTGCTGAATGAAATATTGACAAGTCTTAAGTTTGCTTCTCAGGAACTTTTTATACACTGAGAAGAAGAAAAAAGTGGGTGGATGAAGAAAACCAAGCAAAATGCAGTACAGGGATTGAAAAATTAAGAATAAGCTTCGCAACTAGAACAAGTCCATCTCCGATACTACTTGATGCATATGCAATGTCTCTGACCAAGATCTGTTCTGTATTCAAGGTAGATTGTGTCTTTAATGCCACAGCCCCCCGTAGGGATTGTGTTTAGATGTATTGCTGCAGCAGGAACATCCAGAAATGTACTTTTGAGAGGCAAAATTTCTGCTGGGGCTTCTTTCTGATCATGAGGGAGGTACTACACCAGCCAAAGTGAGGGATTTCTGTTGTCAACACCTACTCAAATGAGAGGAGATGCTTGCTCTTCCACTCCTGGGCAGACACGCAGGGCCTACGCACATGCTGAACCATAATGTTTAAAATATTAAAGACAATTAATCAAGCTGCTCCAACCAAAGCACAAAAGTGTGTTTTGTTTGTTTTTTACTGAGGGAAAAATAGAATTTTAAGGTTCAGTTCCCAGGATATTTTAAGAGCTGAAAGACTCCAAGAGCGGTAAACATTACAGGGTTGGTAGCATTGTGTAAATGTGCAAAAAGTTACCCAAGTTAGTAGTCCATAGAGGCTGGAAAGCTAATATCAGATTCATTGCAAATCAATAATTTTAAATAAATCTTTGTATTTTTTGGAATTGGGAATATTCAGTAAACAAATAATGAGGTTTTATAAGTATTCATCTCCCAAAGCTATTCTCAAGAGATACCAAAGTTCTGGTAAATTTGACTTTAGAAATATTGCTGCAGGCAGTGAAATCTACAAAAGCTAACAAAGCCCCAGGGGTAGGTTGCCTTCTGGTGGACTATAGGAAAACCATTTTTTTTCAGGAACCTAATCTATTCTTGAAAATAGGAATTATTTTGATTGGCGCTGTTTGTATTTTTTAAAAAGTCTGAGGGCCCACTCATGCAAACACTTCCACACCAGAGTAACTTCACTTGTGTGAGTAGTTCCCCTGAACTTGAATAGGACTACATGTGAGCAAAGCTACTCAGAGATAAGCAGTAGCAGAACTGGGCCCTTAACCAGCTTGATTATTCATGAACCTGAGCTTTGCTCAAAGTTGTAAGGAGAAGCTGTCAGGGAGTTGGTCACAGTTACCTTGCTCTCTGCTGCACAGACTCTGTATAAATGTAAGCTGCAAGGAAGTGGTTCTAGCTTATGCCACCAACATAAAATCCCTTCGGTACTCTGGCAGTAGAGAATAGAGTGTAGCAAAACCTCACTCCAGCAGGCCCCCTCCTGTTATACCTGCAGCATATGCTTAACACACCTCACCCCTTCCCTCTGAAGCTGAGAGTTCCAGTACAGGAAACAGCATAGCTGATTCAGGAAGTAGTGGAGCTGTCCTTGCCAACTTTGTGCAGTCAAAGATTCTCCCTGCAGAGGGGATGCTCCAGTGGCAATCTGGATGATTTAGGATCACTTTGCACACCAGAGAAAGCAGCTGCTAGAGGCTGATCCAGCAGAGACATCCGCAGACAAGGAGTACATTATGTTCAATAGTGACTTAGCACTTAAAAGCCTAAGTTCCATTGACTTAGGATCCTAAGTCATACAGGCACTTTTTAAAAATGTATCCAATAGCTGGAAGGCTGCAGATGCTCATTCTATAGCAGGCCAGTTTACTGGATGACCCTGGCATTCCACTAGGGCTCAGAAGATGAGGGTCTATCAAATCCTGGGGTAGATAAGATAGCCTATTACCGAGGGTGATAAAGAAGAAACATGGGTAGAAATATATTTCTTCATCCCAGTCCTTTCTCATAGTTTAAACATCTTAACATGAAAGAAAGAGGGAATGTAAACTAATCTCATCAGAAGACATGAAAAAAATATGGACCAGTGACAACATCTTGAGAAATGAACACTAAATATACCATTAGGAAAGACCTAGTTGGTGAGTAGGACAGTCTATTGCCAGCACAGGGCATCTGGGAGCAGAACATGTCATTGGAAAGTGGCTAGCATTAGTATGGTAACGGGGCATTATATTGTGACTGGCTAGCTGCAAGACTTCCGGGAATTTCTACAGGTATAAAAGCCAGATACTTGTGGTTAAAGGAGTTCCTAGACCTAGGGTCCTGAGTTGTCAGAGCTGTGAGAACAGAATCTTGACTATAGTGGAAGCCCTGCTTGAAAAGCTACTAAAAGAAGCTTAGGATAATGACTTCAAGTTGAATAGTCTGGGAGTTCTGTGTGATATATACATTTTGTTTGTCTTTACTGTATCAGTAAATGATCTTAGTTTGTGAACTGAACATCTGATCTTTTGGACACTCTATTCTCTTCCACCCTTTCTCCCCAGAACCACACAAGAACTATGTGCCTTTCACTACACAACTGTCTATTTCCAACATTCAAGAGACAGAACACAGTGAAGAATATGCATTTGACAAGATCTGTAGCATAGAAGATCTACAGGCAAAATTAGGGTTTGCTCATGTAAATTAAGAAATAGAATATGGCATGGAGTTTAACAGTACTTACCTACAGTCAGACTAAGAAATTAGTTGGCATACTGTTAACTTCAGTCATTAAAATAATTATTTGATGAGACAGAAATGTGTAACAATTATACTGAAAATTTGATTAATCATAATTTTTTCACTTATAAATTTGACAGTCTGTCTTTAAGAATAATATGATAGAGAAGTTTCTTAATATGGAGTACAGCAGATAACTGCCTAACGTCTATTAAACTGGATATTTTTGTTACCTTTAGAGTGTTGATCATTGCAAGTATTTGTTGTATCAGTTGTGAATTTAAAGTATTTTGAAGAAACGTTTATGCTCCGATCCTGTATTTCTTGGGTACCTAATCTATTCCATAGAGAATCCAAAAACTTCAGGAGTGGGCTGTGGGTGGGTAACTCTTTTTTATGTCTACTTTGTAATAGGCTGTATATTAAAAAAAATCAGTAATTCTCTTAAATAGAATGCCCTGTAAACCCTATTTTTGAGGAAGTTTTGTATTATACAGCCAAAGGACTGCATAGCATTTGGAACTATGGGGAGGTTGGAACCAAATCCTGTAGATTAGATATCTCTATGAAGTAATAATACAAGAATGTGCTGCAATTATAAATAACATCTCAGACATGAGACAAGTACTGCATATTTATTTCAGCTGCTGGACAAAGACTACAAATGAATTTTAGCTGATAAATTCTTTTCTAAGCCATGAAGTTTTCCACATAGATGAAGTTTTGCTAGTATTCTCAATTCAGTTTGCATTCATACTTTTCTGCTTTTACTGTTTTTTTTTTAAGGCAATATTCCACCAAAAATAAATAATTAAACCTTAGATGAACTGTCAAAAGGGAACATTCATATTTTAACGCAACATTAACATTTTGGTAATTAACATAGCAGTTAATGCTTTTAGCAGATGTAACAACATGAGACTTGTAAATTTTAATTAAAGTTAATGGTTCACGATAGCTGTAGGGATCAGGCATCCTCTCTGGATATGGAATACATGTCTAATATGATTAGAAATACTAATTGAAGAAAATAGGTCTGCAATAGTAATGACTATTTCTTTATAATCTTGCTAAATCATT
Organism: Gopherus evgoodei; assembly: GCF_007399415.2. Classification (NCBI taxonomy): domain Eukaryota; kingdom Metazoa; phylum Chordata; order Testudines; family Testudinidae; genus Gopherus; species Gopherus evgoodei. The sequence continues at coordinate 68,304,133 of NC_044329.1, forward strand.
ACAAACCTTCAGCAATCTGTTCTAAATGTGTTTTTTAGGAGGAAATCTGAAGAGTCAAACAGAAGAAATTAAAGGGGGTCAACAGAACACTCAAGAGGCTTTCGATGAATTGAAAGAAGGAGAAACATGGATTTGTATAACCCTTTCCTTCCTTGTCAAAATCCCAAGAAATTCTATGAAGCTATTTGGTTACATTTCACAGCACTTTGGGATTTAATTGGGAACTAATGTGCTAGCTTTAATTCCCTCAGAGGCTCTGAATTCAAACGGCAGGTATGGAAAGAAGACTGGCACTGACAACTAGGACTCAAGTGGACATTTCGAGGCTTTCATATAAGTTAAGGAATCAGTAGTGAGTTGTTTGGGGAAGTTGCTGGCACGTGAAACATTTTTTAACAAGTATAGGGAAAGGATTGTTTTGACTAAAGGTGACTGCATACTGTTAGCCAGCTATAAAATACACTCTGATTTTATTATGAAATGCCAACAGTATTTTTTCACATATTGGTACTGTACAAAAACCTCTCTAAGATCTGGATCCAGAGCCCACTGAAGTCAATGGAAAGATTGACTTCTTATTCAGGCAATACTGCCACTGAAATTCATGTACTTTCCACTGATTTCAGGGTTGGAACCTTATTTTAGTTTTTCAGGGGGTAACAGTTATTTTTTAGTTGAACGTAATTATATCTTTGTCTCCATTTGTCATCCCCTTCTTAAGATCATCATGATTTATTAATTATTTGTATTACAGGAAAGACTGGGCCTTCATTATGGTAGGCACGGTACAAACACACAGTAAGAGACAGCTCTGTCCTGAAGTGTTCATAATCTAACAAGACTAAGACAAAGAAAATTGTAGTATCTCCATTTTACAGAGTGGGACTTGAGGCACAGAGAGATTTGCTGAAGGTAGCACAAGAAGATTGCATAAATTTATACATCGAACAATTTCAATTCACAGATTTCCAGAAATCATGATGCGTTAAGACACATTCACAAAGGGGGAAATTCACCCTTGTCCAGAGAGTCAATACAGGGTTGATAGAATCAAAGGAGTATAGAACTGGAAGGGAACTTGAGAGACCATCTAGTCCAGTCTCCTGCACTCATGCACCACTTTAGTCTCATATAAACCATCAAAATAGATAAGGATTTAAATAAAACTTAAGTGATGCATGGCTGCAAGGCTGGCCCTCTGTGAAGAGGTGAATTTTGCCCACACAGAATAACAAACTAAATTTGGCAAACTGTTCACTATGAATAGTTTGCCCAGCTCTAATGTCTAGAATAACATAATGGGTCACACCAGGGATGAACTTGTCCTGATATTTTCATAACCTGTTCCTATTACTTATCCTTCTTTCTACTAAAATAAGTGTTATGGTGGCAGAATATATTGAAATCTTCAAATATTCAATATATTTAATGAAATATAAAAAGGAGCCATTCCCTGTAAGGGGCTGTTCCAAAGCCCACTAAAGTCAGTGTGTCTTTCAATTTACTTCAGTGTCTGTTGGATTGGGCCCTAACTATCATCCAGGATAGGGTGTATACTTAAGGCTCCACTGAAGTCAATGGAAAAACTCTCAAAATCCACTTTTTGCCCCTCCCTCAAAACCCACTTGAGGTGTGCAGCACTAGCCTAATAATTCATTTATCTTGTATATCATTTTCCGTTAGAAAATCTCAACATATTTTATAGACACTGAACTAAATTCACCTCTGCTAGTGCAGGGGGTTTACAAATAGTTTTCCTGGATCCTCAAGTGGATTCACCTCGAGGCGTGGCAGTGTGTTTATGTGCCAGCGTAACGAAGCGGGCTCTTGGGGGGACACAACTGAGAGTATCAATTCGAGACAAATTGCTTAGAGCAGGGCAGTCACAGCCCAAGGCTGGGTGTCCTTTATTATTAAGGCACGCCAAACCAGTCAAACAGAAAGGACTTTGATTTTACCCCACTAGCTAACCAGAAGTCATACAAGCAATTCTGTCAGACACTCCAGTTTCCCAGTATCACCACCAGCGCCACTCCTGGTGGGGATGAATGGTTATGAAAACCAATACCCAGTAAAAGAAAAAAGGTTCTCCCAATCCCAGAGGACCAAGCCCCAGACCCCGGGTCAATATACAAGGCAGATCTTACCCACAAATCACGCTGTTGCCAATCCTTTAGAATCTAAACTCTAAAGGTTTATTCATAAAAAGTGAGAAATATGGATGAGAGCTAAAATTGGTCAAAGTAATCAATTACATACAGTAATGGCAAAGTTCTTGGTTCAGGCTTGTAGCAGTGATGGAATAAACTGCAGGCTCAAATCAAGTCTCTGAAGTACATCCACAGCTGGGATGGGTCATTCAGTCCTTTGTTCAGAGCTTCAGTTTGTAGCAAAGTTCTTCCAAAGGTACGAAGCAGGATTGAAGACAAAATGGAGATGATGCAGCTGCCTTTTATAGTCTCTTGCCATGCGACCTGTGCTTTCTTTGTTCCAAAACCAAGCTGCCTAGCACATGGCCTGAAAGCCTTAGAGTCCTCTCCATAGGTATGCCCCTGCATGCCTTGCTAAGTCATAGAGTGTATCGTCATTCTCTCAATGGGTCAGTTATGTAGCTGATGCTCCTTAATGAACCATAAAGCTGGCTAGGAAGTGCTGATGCCAAACTGTCTGGGGTGTCACCCAGAAACATAACACAAGTTTGAAATACAGACAGTATAAAGCTAATACATATAATTTTAAATACAAAATGATACATGCATACAGGTAACATAATCTTAACCAGCAAGTCATAACCTTTTCATAGACGCCTTACTTGACCTCCTTTGTACAAGATTTGGTGCCAGTATAGGACCTTGGTTGCAACAATGATCTATACGGTTACAGGTCATGTCAATAATGTCACAGCCAGATCTCTCAGGAGTTCAGCAAGGGAGGGGAGCTGTAAGATGTGGTTGGGGCATCAGTGTTGTCATGGTATAATTCCGCATTCTGAACCTTAGCATCCAAAAGATGGGGTACCAGCATGAATTCCTCTAAGCTCAGTTACCAGTTTAGTACTTGTAGCGCTGCCACCAACCAGGAATTCCAGTGCCTGGTACACTCTGGTCCCACCAAAACCTTGTCCAGGGACCCCAAGACCCAGACCCTCTGGATCTTAACACAAGGAAAGTAAACCCTTTCCCTCATCGTTTCCTCTCCCAGGCTTCCCCTCCCTCGGTTACCCTGGAAGATCACTGTGATTCAAACTCCTTGAATCTTAAAACAGAGAGGAAAATCCACCTTCCCCCCCTCATTCTCTCTCTCCCTCCCAGACTCTCCCTGAGAGAGAAGGTAATCCTAACACAGAGAGAAAATTAACCTTTCTCTCCCCCTTCCCTCCTTTTTCCCCACCAATTCCCTGGTGAATCCAGACCCCGTCCCCTGGGGTCTCACCAGAATAAAAAAAAAACAATCAGGTTCTTAAACAAGAAAAGCTTTTAATTAAAGAAAGAAAGAAAATTAAAGAAAGTATAAATTATCTTTGTAAATTTAAGATGGAATATGTTACAGGGTCTTTCAGCTATAGACACTGGGAATACCCTCCCAGCCTAAGTATACAAGTACAAATTAAAATCCTTTTCAGCAAAATACAAATTTGAACTCCTTCCAGCCAAATACACATTTGCAAATAAAGAAAACAAACATAAGCCTAACTCGCCTTATCTACCTAGTACTTACTATTCTGGACATATAAGAGATTGTATCAGAGAGATTGGAGAGAAACCTGGTTGCACATCTGGTCACTCTCAGAACCCAGAGAGAACAACCACCAAAAACTAACAGCACACACAAAAACTTTCTTCCCTCAAGATTTGAAAGTATCCTGTCCCCTGATTGGTTCTCTGGTCAGGTGACAGCCAGGCTCACTGATCTTGTTAACCCTTTACAGGCAAAAGAGATATGAAGTACTTCTGTTCTATTAACTCTTACTTATCTGTTTATGACAAGTGTATTCTCCAGGTGTCTTAGCCATTCCCCCTCCCCGGACAGTCAGGTGGGACTCTGCACAGAGGTACGCTTTAATAGATCCTGATACAAGTTTGTGACTAAAACAATAACAACTCTATGTTTCCTTTATTAATTTAATGTGGCTTTTACGAGCAGCATAACCTAGATGTAAGGCTGTTTCTGGTAGTCATGATTTATTGGAGCAAGAATCAACTCTGCTGAAAGATAATTGAATTTATTTTCTTACCATTTTAGAGGACTAAAGACCAGGTCTTCTGCTGATGTAAATCAGAAGAACTGCTTGGAAGCCAAAGGGCCTTTACTGATTTACACTTGTCATGGGTCTGGGCACCAGTAGTGATATTTGTGATATTGACATTTTTCCATAGCAAGTAACGTGCACTTTCCAATGCTCTGTCATCTCATAAAACACAAATGCATTGGACAAACAAGCATAACCTCGCATCATAAGTTGTGACATTTAAAAATCTTCTCCACTTTCATTACAGTTCCTTTTTATATGAATAATCCATGTTGTGTTTCCTTTTTCAGAAAAGGAATTGCATGTTTAAAGGATCACTGTCAGGTACAATAGTTGATACAACCTTTTTTTTTGGGGGGGGGCACTGTTGTTTTTTTAAGAATCTAATAGATTCATTTTAAAAATGTCAGTGCAAGCAATTCTGTTTGGAGACAAACAATCCATTGCAATAGTTGTACCATAAACATTGCAGCACTGGACTACAGCATGAACTTGAAAGTGAAAGTGACTAGTCTCTTTTCATTGTTAAAGTTGAATGAAGTGCAAAAGGGCAGATTTTCAAAAATCGACAAATGGTAAAAATCAGGTTTTTAAAATATTTTAAAATATTTTCATTTTAACTAGCTAAAGTGTTAAATATTTTTCATTTGTGATGCAGTAAATGTTATAGCAAGAGTGTGGAAAGAGGTTAATGAATAACAGAATTAATGTTTTCAGGAAACTGATATAAAATTATCTTATTACTATTGTATAAAACTCCACCTTGATCAAATAGGTAAATGAGGGGGATTGACTAAGACAATGAACTGGTGCTTTCAGTTATATAAGATTTCAATGATTTCTGCTGGCATGGAAACAAAAACACTCTGAGCCAGACTGGCAGTTCCAGGAGGCATATTCAATGAAATTACAAGGTGGCAAATTAAAAGCTGATAAAAGAAAATAGCTTTTCACACAGTGCAGGCCAGGACCAGTGCAGATTTACCCAGTGAAGCAGGAACCTGAAACAGTCTCCCTAATACTATCTTCAGCTGTGCTGAGCAGAAATTTTGTGCAGCAGAGAATAGATAAAAGATGAAGGTAGTTGCACATAAATCTGTATCCATATAGTAGGGAAGGAAAGCAATCATCCAAAAGAGCTGAATATCCAGAAAAATGGAAACATTTGAACTAGATATGATAGAACAAGTTTGCAAAAGAACAAGCAGGAATTTTGAATACACATACACTCAGTGATGGGCACAGCCAGAAATGTTTTAGGCTTATCCTAAATTGAGTCTTTGGGTAAAATTCAGGAACATTCTGTGAGATCCAGTGTTCTAAGAAGATTTAGAAACCTTCATGGTTCTGGTCAGGTGAGAAATCCAGTGACTAGCCTTTTTCTGGCACTTTGTTGATTCTGCCTGAATGTTGGCTGAAGCCAAGAAATAGAGAGTCCTATAACAATGAAGAAAAAAAAGAAACAAACAAACAGAAAAGTTCTTGATTATTTTGGGAAGAGCTGGATAAATAATGCAAAAATAAGACTGTCTGCGTGAAATGTTAAGTACATTCTTTGGTTGTGTTTGCCCTGCTGTTGTAATGATTTTCTACAAACAGTTGAGTGATCTAATTATTCTGCTACAAATATTCACAGAAAATAAATTTTGAAGTCATTTTAAATTAAGATATGGAAGTGTTCAGCCCTGAGATGTGTGAGAATATCCATTCAGTCAGGAAACAGAAACAGTATCAGGTGACTTATTTGACCAATTGTAACTCATCAATACAATTCAAAGTTTAAATAGCCACAGTCAATCCACAAAGTAAAAACCAAAAATGGAATTCATATAATAATTAATACATTTAAGGAGAAAATTGATTATACACATTCTATAATGATGAAAAAAAGCTGCGGAATTAAAGTATATTTGTCTGCAAATGATTCACTCATAACTTCTTTTAGTCAAAGGTTTGGTCAATTCTTGGATTATCCAAATAGTTTGCTCATCCCTACCTAAATAACTGAAAAGGAGGCTCTATTATTGGAGGCATTTAAGATTATTATATATAGGTCACTGGTGTGCTGAGAGCTCTGCCTATTGAACTGACCAATGTTGTTTCATTGTAGTTCCCTATCTGTCTATATCCACCTTTTCTCTCTTGGCTATACTTAGATTGCAAGCTTTTTGGGGTAGGAACCATTTCTTTGTTCTGTTTGTACGGCACCTAGCACAATGGTGTCCTGGACTATGCCTGTGCTTTGTAGATGCACTGTTAATACAAATAAATAAATTAATAATGATAATAAAAAACAGTTGTGAGAGTAGTGTAGAGGAGGCTTCAGTAGGCCAACATGGGATGTGAGCAAAGTAAATGCTCAAGATTTGTTCTTGGTTTTGATTATGAAAATACTGCAGGGGCATGTAAGGGTGTTCACAAGGGGGGGTGGAAAGCAAGGGCACAGCCCTCCCTATAATCGGCAGTGGCACAGAGTTCATCTGGCCCTGGGGCCACAGTGGGGGTACACAAAAGCCATCAAATTTTTATTCCTACTGATATCCCTGCTGGAGGCTAAAATGTTTTTTGTTTAAATTGTGAAAAATTAATAATAAAGGGGATGACCCAGGCATTTGCCTTATCCTTTTGGATAATCAGGTTTAGCAATGAACCCATCAGTCACTAGTCATCCAGGTCTCATTTGTACCCTTTTCCTCTGTGGCTGTGCAGGGGAGTAAGGATCCCCAACCATTCTTTGCAGTCTTATAAATACCTCCCAGATTGTGACTCTGGGGCTATGTGCGTGGGGGGAGGGGCTTAAGAATGGGAGTTGTGTGCCTGATGCTCTCCTTGCAACCCAAGAACAAGTGATCAGGCAGTAGATGGAGATGGAGCCTTAGTTTCACCTCCATGCACCAGCCAACTAAGCTGATTGGTATAGGGTGGGTATAGTAAACTGCCCTCCTTCCTCAGGCTAGGAGGGAGTAGGGGAGGAATTTGGACACATTGTCTGTGGGCATGGCTACACTATGGATATTAAATGGCATAGCTACATTGGCATAGCTTCACCAGCATAGCCCCATAGTGTAGATGCAGCCTACATGGATGCAAAGGGTTTTTCTGTGGCTTTGGGAACACCATCTCCTCAAACAATGGTAGCTACAACCAAAGTTGCATCTACACTGGAAGTTAGGTCAGCATAGCTATGTCTGTCAGGATGTGGTTTTTTCACACCCCTGACTGACATCACTGACCTAAATTTTAAGCAGAGAGCAAGCCCAAGTCTGTGTCAGAATTCCTTTCCAATGATCTTGTGTGTGTGACCCAGTTTAGGTTGCCCCGTCTCCAGGGCTGAGCCCAAAAGCCTCAGCCTGGCTCTCAATGAAGATTGGGATTTGTGCGGGTAGGCTTTGAGACCTTTTTTTACTTGTTTGGGGTTTTGTTTTGTTTTTTTGACGTTGTTACTTAGGTTTTTTAAAATCTGGCAAAATTATGCTGAGTTGATTAGAGTCAAGCGTTGGATGGGTATAAGGTGTACTACCCATCCAAAGTTACACACAAACTTCCTTTATATAAATTTACATATTATATTACATTCACTGTACATTGCATTACAGTGTTTTAGAATTGGCTTGGTTACTTTGTCAGAACCAATTCCCGTACAGCATGTTTTGCTCATACACTGTCCACATATGACTTAATTTTTTCCCTTATTTTTGTTTCCAACTTATTTTATCCATTATCTTGTCCACTGTAAATGATTCCTTGCTGTTTCCCTTTATCTGATCTAGTACAGACATTCTGTTTTCAGCTGGCTAATTCATTTACCTCCCTAATCCTGTCTCCCAAGAATTAGAGCCTCCCCCATGTCCAATTATTCATGTCAAGTCAGGCCTACAGGACTGTAACTCAATTTGTAGTAGGAAGAAGCCAGTGTCCCCACATTTCCCATTATATTTTATTGATCAACAGAACTATAGAAAAGTTTCATTATAAAAGCTGAAACTATGTGCAGTTTCAGCTGGTTTAGAGTTTCAAATTCTAAACTCAGTCCAAGTTCATCAAAAGATTCAAGGTTGGTAAGAATCAGGCAAGTTTCCAGCTAATCTTGGCTGATTTATGACTTAGTGTCAAACAAAGTGAAAGTTGTGGCTTCAGCTAAATTTCACTGTGAATTGTAGGTGTTTTGATGGCCAGAACTCAATGTGAAATTCAGCAGTGCTAACCACTCCTCGCCCCCCATGGTATAGAATTGAAGAAAAGATTTGTACAAAGCCCCGGAGACTAAAGTTGCTGAATTTGCATACCTTTAATGGTCAGCTTGTTCAGGATTTTTCTACCCCACAAAGCTGCGCTGTATTAACGGTAGCAGTCTGCTTAAAGTAGCAGAACTCTTTATGTGGATGTAGTTATACAAGTATAAAATTGTACATACTGATAAACTTAGGCATTGTCTACACTAGAAAGTGGCACTACATTTACTGTAAAGTGGTATATACCCGTTAGTATGGAGGCAATATTATTGGTGTAAAGATGCTTTCTACTGGTACTATTCCCTGATGTGAAGAGAATAAGCTATACTGCCACAAGCACTTTTAAACTGATATGTTTGCATTCACATTATGGGGGTTATATCAATAATTAGCCTGCTAAAAAAAAAACCCAGCACCCCTACCTGAAATAGTTACAGCAATATGTGTGTGTGAACCAGCCCTCAGCGGTATTAGCACTGGTCTCGGGAACTAGAATTTCTCTCCACCCCCAAGCCAGAAATGAGGAGAGAACTGAGTCCCAGATTCACTGAGTACACAGTATATCACATTCACAGCTTGGGGGGAAACAAGTGCACACACTGGATACTTTTTTTAACAATCACAGTGTAACCATGTGGTCTTCCCTTTTAAGGTTCAGGATGCCTGGGGTCAGCCAGCCCTGTTCAATTATCAGACCCCACTCAGAAGGGGTCAGGTGTTTTCTGTAAAGAGCTTAGATGAGGGAGGGAGGTTCTTGTGGTAGGTCCTGAAGGAAAGTTGTACCATCCTTCGGATACTCAGAGTCAAGGAGAAAAGCTTCTGGGGGCTGTAGTCCAGGGTGAACAAAGGAACTGATCTTGTTTCTGATGTTTTCCTTAAGTTTTATGTTTGAAGATTAAAACTGTACCTGGAAAGAGACTTGGGTGGGGCAATGAGTCCTGGCTGGGAGCACCAACCTGAATGAGGGGAAACTGAGGCAATGGCTAGCCCAAAGCCAGACTCTGTAGGCTGCACTGCTTCACACTTATTAATAAAAACAACAACAACAACAAAAATCTTAAAATGTTGCCTGTATCATCCTGTGTATTGTTCTCCAAACTGAAAGACTCAGGGTTAAAAATAGATCTATGGTTTCAGGCTGCTAATCACATCATGAAAGTTACATGGTCAGCCAAGTGGATGGAATATGTACTGACCACATTGCTCCTGCAGCATACCTGCCATCTAATCAATAGAGCAAAACTGGCATCGGCTCCTTGGGAATTAAACTGTTGTATCCAGGGCTTGAAATGCGATGTCATAATAAGTTCTTCTGGGAAGAGCAGCAGTTGAGAAAACAAAACTGTATGCTGGAGTATGGACAACCTCCCCTGCTCTGATCTCATTTAAAGAGAGCATGCAAAAACTCTAAAGTTCCACTTCAGTGTCCATTCAGTTTGTGCAACTTCTAAATAATCATAAATTGTAATAATTGCTGATCTGAGTAATGCCTATTTCATTCCAGGCTTCATATCAAACATACCCCCATGTCAATACTGCAGAATGGAATCCTCTCCTAGCTTTTGCTGTTTGATTTCCTAATGAATAAGGTATGGTTTTTTTTAGGCCCTGTCAGTGATTGTTCTTCTGAAAGTTTTTGTTCTTCTTCGAGTGATTGCTCATATCCATTCCAGTTAGGTGTGCACGCGCTGCGTGCACGTTCGTCGGAGAAACTTTTACCCTAGCAACTCCAGGCCCCCTGGAGTGGCGCCGCTATGGCGCCCAATATATATCCCAGCCGACCCGGCCACCCTTCAGTTCCTTCTTACCGCCCGTGTCGGTCGTTGGAACTGTGGAGCGCGGCTTCGCTGACCTCCACACTCCCTAGCAGCTCATTTAGCTATCGTTGTATATAGTAGTTATAGTTTATTGTTGTGTGTGTGTGTGTGTGTGTGTGTGTGTGTGTGTATATATATAATTATTAGTAAGTTAACTAGTGTTATTAGTGTAGTTATTAGTTGCAATTTGAGGGGATCGGGGACCACCCCCTTTCCCTGCACCGGGAGCCGGAGCTCATGCCTGGCTCATCGGGTTTCAAGCAGTGCTCAGCTTGTCACAAGCCCATGCCAGTTGGAGATCCGCATGACTCCTGCTTGAAGTGCCTTGGGGAGTTGCACTTATCGGCTAAGTGCTCGATCTGCAAGTCTTTCAAGCCGAGAACCAAGAAGGAGCGAGACATTAGATGAAGACAGCTCCTTATGGAAGCGGCCCTGACACCTCCGCCCTCGGCACCGAGCACAAGTCAGCCGGTAAGCAAGCCGAGCGCTGCCACCAAGGACTCACGGCACCGGCCTCCGCCGGCACCGAAACCGACTCCGAGCCGCTCCCTTTCCCCGAGGCCGAAGGCGGCAAAGGCGCAGATCATCCCGACATCAACTGCCTCGCAGTTAGAGCCTGCGCCAAAGATGGACCGCCCGGCACCGATACCTGCCATGGCACCGCCTAAGCCGGTACCGTTGACTCCGACCCCACGAGGGCCGTCGAGTCCGGCACCTGGCGGCTCCCCGGTGCACACCGTGGTAGAGCCTGCTTCACCTTCTACCCCGGAGACGTTTGCCGCAGCGAGGGATCTGATTGCGATCATGGAGGCACCGCTGCCCTTACCCCCGGCACCGCCGGTGCGGGTACTGCACTCCATGGGCAAACCGACTCTGACCAGACCAGCTTCGATCAGCGTAGCAGACCGGCACCGCTCCAGATCGCGGTCCCGTGGATGTTCTGCATTGAGGCGTCGCTCATGCTCTCGATGTCGATCTCGGTCTCGGCACCGGTCAGACTCCCGGTACCGATCACCTTCCCGGCACCGATCACTTCAGCACCGTTCGGGCTCCCGGCACCGATCACCTCGGTACCGCTCACGCTCCCGGCACCGGTCAGGCTCCCGGCACCGGTCGACGTCTTGGGCGTCAACCTGGTACTCGCGGTACCGTTCCAGCTCACGGCACCGCGGTGGGCGCCGCGCCTCCAGGAGCAGATCGAGACAGAGGGACTCAAGATCTCGGTCGACCTCGCGGCACCGAGCCGGTCGCAGGTCCCGGTCTCGCTCTCAACACAGTCACCAATACAGACACCGGTCACCACAACCTAGAGGTGTAAGGTCTGTCGGTACCTCGGCACCAACTTTTGCCGCTCCACCTTGGCCGTCAAGAGGCACGTCCGCATCCTCCCAGGCGGGTAGCTATTATGAATGGGACCAGGATACCGAAGTACTGCTGGGAGTGTTCCAGGACCCCCGCCTGCAGGGCACGGGTGCCCAACAGTGGGGTTTTTGGACACCCTGGGCATATCATCAGACCCAGGGTGGCCCCGTGCCCCGGACACGTTCTACCGCCTCAGAACATCGGGTGCCAGAGGCCACTGTTTCCCGCCCCCCCGTGGTTGAGTCGGATAAACAGCCGCCACCAGACTCCCCGGGTCAACTCGAGTAGGAACCAGTCCAGGAGCAGGAGACTGCACAGGATGCCCTCATCCCCAGAGTATCCTCCTCCTCCTCCTCCTCCTCGCCAGATGAGGCTGTGGCTGGGTCTTCAGCGTCAGGACCCCCACCGATAGACCTCAGGGCCCACCAGGACCTCCTCCGTAGAGTGGCCCTTAATATCAACCTACCTGTAGAGGAGGTCCCAGAGGTTGAGGACCCGGTAGTGAGCATCCTCTCTGCCGATGCACCTACCCGGGTAGCCCTCCCATTCATAAAGACTATCCAGTCTACCGCCGATAACCTGTGGCAGTCACCAGCCTCCATCCCGCCGACAGCTAAGGGAGTGGAGAGGAAGTACATGGTACCCTCTCGGGGGTACGAGTACCTATATGTTCACCTTCCTCCCTAGTTGTCCAGTCTGTCAACGACAGGGAACGGCACGGCCAACAGGCTCCGGCCCCCAAGGCCAAGGAAGCTAGATGAATGGACCTCATGGGGCGCAAGGTGTATTCAGCTGGAGCCTTGCAACTCCGTGTGGCCAACCAACAGGCCCTACTGGGCCGTTATAACTATAATATCTGGGCGGAGGTGGGTAAGTTCTCCGAGCTTCTACCCCAGGACTCCCGCCTGGAGTTTAATGTGTTCCTGGAGGAGGGTAAAAAGGTGGCCAGGACCTCTCTCCAGGCCTCCCTCGATGCGGCTGACTCAGCAGCCAGAACCTTGGCCTCGGGAATAACCATGAGGCGCATTTCCTGGCTCCAGGCCTCCACCCTACCTCCAGAACTCCAATATACCGTCCAGGACTTACCCTTTGACGGGAAAGGGTTGTTCTCGGACAAGACGGACTCCAAATTGCAAAACCTGAAGGACAATCGAGTCATCATACACTCGCTGGGGATGCATACACCTTCCACCCAGCGTAGACCCTTCAGGCCCCAACACGATGCCCATACTTCCCACCCCGCCAGAGGCAGGACCTCAGTAGACGGCGTGGTCGGGGGGGCCACAGACGCCAGTCCGGCTCCCAGGGAGGCCAAAACCAAGGGCCCTCCAAGGTACCACCGGGCTCCAAGTCCGGCTTTTGAAGGTGCGCCCGGGGACGGCGTACCAGACGCAAGACAGGATCCTTCCCCTACCTTCTCCAACTGCCTCTCCCACTTCCTCCCGGCGTGGTCCCGGTTAACTTCAGACCGTTGGGTGCTGTGCACAGTGAAGCAAGGATACCACCTGCAATTTGCTTCCTCACCCCCTTCCCGCCCCCCTTCCCGGTCCGTCTTCAGGGACCCCTCTCACGAGCAAACCCTTCTGCAGGAGATTCGTTCTCTCCTCGCAACAGGAGCTATAGAGGCGGTACCTCTAGGCGAGAGAGGCAAGGGGTTCTACTCCCGATATTTTCTGATCCCCAAATCCAAGGGAGGTCTCAGACCCATCCTAGACCTGCGGGGCCTCAACAAATGGATGCTCAAGTTGAAGTTCTGCATGATCTCCCTGGGAACCATTATCCCATCCCTGGATCCTGGAGACTGGTATGCCGCCCTCGACATGAAGGACGCGTACTTCCATATCGCCATCTTTCCACCGCACAGGAAGTACCTTCAATTCACGGTCAGACATCAGCACTTCCAGTTCACAGTCCTACCCTTCGGCCTCTCCACAGCCCCGAGGGTGTTCACCAAGTGCATGGCCGTTGTGGCCGCCCACCTCTGTCGGCGGGAAATCCACATGTTCCCGTACCTCGATGACTGGCTCCTAAAGCGGTCCTCCCAGTCACAGCTGCGGCGACATGTCGAGGTGGTTACAGACCTCTTTTCCCAGCTAGGCCTGCTTCTCAATGCTGAGAAATCCAGCCTGGTCCCCACACAGAGGTTGGACTTCATAGGCGCGACCCTGGACTCTACTCAGGCCAGGGCGTACTTACCTCAGCCCCGCTTCCAGACTATCGTCTTGATCATATGGAGCTTGCAGGCCTCCCCAATCACCTCGGCTCGCACCTGCCTCGCACTACTAGGGCATATGGCCGCATGCACTTACGTGACGAAGTATGCCAGGCTCCGAATGAGGCCCTTCCAAACGTGGCTTCGTTCCGTATTCCGCCCGGGCAGGGACCACCTAGATGTATTGGTGACGGTCCCCCCCGACCCTCTCCGCTCCCTCGACTGGTGGCTGACCCCATCCCTAGTATGCGCGGGGATGCCGTTCCAACCGCAGCCACCGTCGATGACTCTAACAACCAATGCATCATCCCTGGGGTGGGGGGCCCACCTAGGGCACCTGCGTACCCAGGGCCTCTGGTCGTCCCAAGAGCTGTCACTCCACATAAATGTCCGGGAGTTGAGGGCAGTCCGCCTCGCCTGCCAGGCGTTTCAACGACGTCTGCACAGCCGTTGTGTTTCCATATTCACGGACAACACAACGGCCATGTACTATATCAACAAACAGGGGGGAACCCGTTCGTCTCCCCTATGTCAGGAAGCCATTCGACTCTGGGACTTCTGCATAGCCCAGTCGATAGATCTGGTGGCATCCTTCCTCCCAGGGGTCAAGAACACACTGGCGGACAGACTCAGCCAAGGCTCTGTCACCTGGACCTATGAGCCCTGCACCTCACGGCGTGGCTCCTGCATGGCTGAATGCGGCGGAGCTCAGCTGCTCCGCACCAGTCCAGCATATCCTCCTTAACAGCAGGAAGCCCTCCACTCGCTCAACGTACAGGGCCAAGTGGAAGCGCTTCTCCTTCTGGTGTGCTACTCAGGGGGTGAACCCTACGCAGACCCCGATTCCCACGGTCCTAGACTACCTCTGGCACCTTAAGCAGCAGGGCCTGGCGTCATCCTCCTTAAAGGTGCACTTAGCGGCCATATCCGCCTTTCGACCAGGGGAGGGTGGCCGCTCCATATTCTCCCACCCCCTAGTCGCCAGATTTGTTAAAGGCCTGGAGCATCTCTACCCCCCCACACGCCGCCCCGCTCCTACCTGGGACCTTAACTTGGTCCTAAACAGGCTCACGCTCCCACCATTTGAACCACTAGCGACTTGCTCGCTCACGTACCTGTCTTGGAAGACGGCCTTCTTGGTGGCCATTACATTGGCCAGATGGGTCTCTGAGCTGAGAGCCCTCACAGTGGACCCACCCTACACCGTCTTCCATAAGGACAAAGTACACCTGCGACCCCACCTGGCGTTCCTCCCTAAGGTTGTGTCTGCCTTCCATACCAACCAGGACATCTTCCTCCCGGTCTTCTTCCCGAAGCCCCACTCTTCTCGGAGAGAACAGCAGCTACACTCCTTAGATGTACGCAGAGCGCTCGCCTTCTACATTGAGCGAACAAAGCCATTCCGGAAGTCCCCTCAGCTGTTTGTGGCGGTCGCAGAACGGATGAGGGGTCAACCAATCTCCTCTCAGAGGATCTCCTCCTGGGTGACTGCATGCATTCGTGCATGCTACGACCTAGCTCGTGTCCCCTCTGGCCACCTCACGGCACATTCCACGAGAGCTCAGGCATCGTCGGCAGCCTTCCTGGCGCACGTGCCTATCCAGGACATATGCCGTGCAGCGACCTGGTCATCGGTCCACACATTCACCGCACACTATGCGCTAGTCAGACAATCAAGAGATGATGCGGCCTTTGGCATAGCAGTTCTAAATACCGCCACATCTCACTCCGACCCCACCGCCTAGGTAAGGCTTGGGAATCACCTAACTGCAATGGATATGAGCAATCACTCGAAGAAGAAAAGACGGTTACTCACCTTTGTAACTGTTGTTCTTCGAGATGTGTTGCTCATATCCATTCCAAACCCACCCTCCTTCCCCACTGTCGGAGTAGCCGGGAAGAAGGAACTGAAGGGTGGCCGGGTCGGCTGGGATATATATTGGGTGCCATAGCGGCGCCACTCCAGGGGGTGCCCAGCCGACCCGCCTGGGTTGCTAGGGTAAAAGTTTTCTCTGACGAATGTGCACGTGGCGCGCGCACACCTAACTGGAATGGATATGAGCAACACATCTCGAAGAACAACAGTTACAAAGGTGAGTAACCGTCTTTTTGGACTACTGTATTAGAATTCAAACTGAAAATAAAAAGTACTTTTCAAAAAGTATAGCCATCCTTTGTGTACATTTTCTGTGCTTCATCTTATGAATAGCAAGTCTGATGAACATTACTATATTATGAAGGCACCAGTTGCAACTTTATAGTAAAAATCTCAGTACATTCTTAACTGAAAGCAGGACTAAAATCCTCTTTCACATTTATAGACTGACTTTAGTTCCAAATTTAAAATAAATTCAGTGACAACTGAATTGTTCATGTAACTTTAAAATATGTATTTTTGAAAAAGAAACATAAGAATTATCCCTTGGTGAAATTTTGCCATGATATTCTCATGGGTTTTGGGTTCTTCTGGCTCAGTAATTCTCAGCCTTTTCCATTTTGGAATCCCCTTCACCTTAGTTATATTGGAAAAGGAATAGTGGCAATGCATGACCCTCTGAAACCTGCTGTAACTCCCCTGGGAGTTGCAACACCCCAGTCTAAGTAACCTGGTTTTAGTTAAATGTTCTCCCAAAGAGAGAATATATATATCTGACAGAGGCCACTTTTAAAGTTAAACACAAAAAGATTTCCTTTTTCCTCATAAGTGAATTGGCCTCTGTAAGCTGGCTGGCAGATGTAAGCTACGGGGAAGGTAGAGTAAAGCCTCATTCCCCAGGGCTGGCTTTATGAACACAACACAAAACAAAACAAAATCAACTCAGGCTGCTACTAACTATGATCAAGATTCTTTCTAAATTTCTGCAAGCTGGGAGGGGAGGGACAAAATCTTCCCTCTGGGTAGCCACACCTGCAGCTGCTTCCCTAGGCTTTTATAACCTAGACCTAGATCATCCATCTGCTAGGCCAGGAACGTAGCTTGTAACCCTTCAGGAGAGTCTTTATGCCTTGTTGGTCTCCTATAACAAAAGCTGATAGGGCAGCTTAGATCCATCACCTTCTTCCTTTTTCCAGAGTTCCATTGGTCAGCTGCCTCTGTAACAGAGCTGCAAGTTCCCAGTCTCTTACTTGGGCTTCAACACACTCCCTTTTCCTACTCTCTCCTGGCCACTAGTAGTAACAAAGGTCCAAGAGAGAGGACAACTACAAGTTCAAGTTTTCAGAAACCCAGATCTTGCACCTCTGGCCCAGAAGCATCTGCTCCCTCTAACTTCTTACAGTTCATTCTAAGGGATCCTGGGGCTGATGGAAACTAAGGAGATATGTTGGACTGTGGCTGACCTGCTGTTCTTAACTACTGTGTGGGGGAAAGACTGTCAAAAGTGTCAGGGGAAAGTTTATAAGAAAGGGTTGGAGGTGCATAGCTGAGTAAGGGTGAGCCTGCCTAACTTGCTGCCCACTACTCCCATGATTCACTACTTTTTAGTCTCCCACACTTCTACCCCCATATTAATTAGTGTTTTTTTTTTAATTTTTATTTTCCTTTATTTGTCACTGAGTTCATTTTATAGAACAATGGTGCAGTCTGGATTAAAGGAGGAACCTGGATGAAGGCTCAGGGTATGGGTAAAGGAGAAATGAATCAGGGGGAGCAGCACAGAGCTTAGGAGTGGAGCTCTGTGCTGCTCCCAAGCTGGGGAGCCAAGCTGGAAGGTAAGGCTGGGCAGTGGAGCCCCTCGCTTATCCTATAACGGTGATGTCTACTCGTCCCAAGCCTTGGTGGGAAGCCCAGTTTCCTAGACTCAGTGAGTAACACTGTTCTTTAGTTCCATGCTAGCCCTCCTCTGCCCACCCCACAATCCTCACTCCAAATAGAAAATTCCTTTTTTTATTTTTGTTATCATTGTTACAGCCTTAGGCACCCTTCAGCTCTGACCATAATTATGTGTTATACATTCACATTTTTTAATGACCAATAAAGGATTGATGTGGCTTTCATAAATTTTGCATAAATCTGTATGCTGTTTTATACAGGTGCATGTGAGTAAGGTAGAGCAGCAGATGGCTAAGGGTGGCCGTAAGATTTTTCTGTAATATTTAGGAAAATGTAGGTACATGAGTGATCACTATTAGTAACTGTTCTAAATTAGGTATTCGTTGTAGAAATTACAGAACTGAAATAGCTAAAATGCATAAACCCTTACAAAGGGAACAGGAGTTATTTAGGGCAGTGTGTGTGGTGGTTAAATAGGAGTGATGGGATGAAATTAAGAAAGTGTAAATATAGGCTAAATACCAGGAACAATGGCCTGACAATGAAACTTACTAGATAGTGAAATAGTCTCTATTGGAAGATCTGAGACTTGAGGTATTTTAAAATTAGTGGATAAAGCACTAGGAAATATCCAATAGGGTATATTTTTTTCATGGCCAGGAAGATGTCCTAAGTGGTCTCCTCCATCTCTAGTTTCTATAATGTGCAAACAGCATGTGAGTGATAGTCCTTTAACAGAATGAAGGATGGAATATTGGAGTAGGAAGGTTCCATGGCAGTTGGAAATGACCGTTGGGAGCGATAGATGGATTTGGTCAGCTGAAGAGAGAAGCTGAAAATTGATGAAAGTTTAGTGATGTCCACAGAAACCCCTAGAGAATAGAAAAATAGGGAGAGTCAGGGCGGGAGAGTAAATAGGCGTCTGGGTAAAGTGTGTGAGCAGTGCAGTAAGACAGAGAGGCTGAAAGACAAAACCCACAGGGTCAGGGAAACGGGAGAGCAAAGACAGGCCACGTGAGAAAAGCAGTGAGAACCCCCCTGGAACAAGACAAGTGACCTCCAGGTTATTTTCTTTTGCTTGCACCCAGCCTTGGACGTATTTGAATTGCTGCCTGATGTGTCTCAGTCTCTCCTGGTGGTTATGTGCAGCTGATTTTCCGTCTGGGCAAAGCTGGCAGGACCGTCCTTAGGCATAGGCAGAATAGGCAGCGGGGTAGGGCCTCACTCTCCCTGGGGGCACCACTCTCCAGGCAGCACAGACAGGGTAGAAGCAGGGCTGCTGGGTCCTAGAGAGAGCCGAATGCAGCACAGTCTGAGGAATGGGATTGGCTGCTGGGGTCTCTGGGAAGGGGAGGGGGTAGGGGTTGGGAAAGGAGCTCCCCTCCCCTCTGCCCCATGGAGCACCCCCTCCTTTCTCCCTCCTCCCCAGGAGCACCCCTATCTCTCTCCTCCCTCCCCTCCATCAGGGCTGGGTTGAGTGAGGTGCTGTGGGGGAGGGGAGGCTGACTGCCTGCCTGCTGAGGAATGAAAGTGAAAGTGGCAGGCAGCCAGAATTGGAATGTCTCACAGGGCTTGGCTGGGGTTAGCCAGATGTGTGAAAAATCAGGATAGGAGATTGGGGTACAGTGATCAGATATCCCTATTTTATAGGGACAGTCCCAATTTTGGGGTCTTTTTCTTATATAGGCTCCTTTTACCCCCACCCCACCCCCACCCATCCCTGTCCTGATTTTACACACTTTCTGTCTGGTCACTCTAGGTGGGGGTAATTGGTGCCTATATAAGACAAAGCCCCAAATATTGAGACTGGCCCTATAAAATAAGGACATCTGGATCTATCACCCTAGCTGGGGAGCGCCTCTCCCCCGGGCTGGCAGCTGCCAGCGATCCATCTCATCCAGGGGGAGCTGCACAGGGCAGGATGAGCTGCTGTGGCTCCATGGGTTCCCCGTCCCTGAGATCAGATGCTGTGCTAACTTCACCATGGTCTGTTGGGCTGGCGGCGGTGCCCAATGGCGTGTGATTGGACCTGAGGGTTTGCTGCTGCTGTTGCCACTCTGCACCCCGAGAGGTGGATTTTGGGGTCCTGCAGTTTTCCACCTATCTCCTCCTCTACTGCAGCTGTTGGACCAGCAGGCTAGGGGGTGAGCCAAGCATGAAAGCAGTACTGTGTTGCCATTTAGATTGTCATTTAACAACTTTGTTTGCCAAAAATTCTTGCTAACAATCCTGAATCCAATTTCAATATTTTTTTTTAAAAATCAATATCTGAGCCAAAACCAGAAAATTAAGTTGTTGACAATTATTAGTGACAGGTTTGGTTTGAGGCAGGGAGTGGGTCAGTTTTCATCAGAGAAACAAAAAATGTTGACTGACTTTCCTATAGCCTGTTACTCCTGATAAGAGCCCTCCAACAACTATAATATGCTCATCTCCTTACTAGTGTATAAAGCAGGGGTCGGCAACCTACAGCACACATGTCAAAGGTGGCAGGTGAGCTGATTTTTGATGATATGCAGCAGCAGGCTGAGCGGCTCAGCCCATCACTGCTCTGAGGTTCTGGCTGCTGCCCTATTGCCAGCTGGGATACCAGCCATCAGCCCCACTCAGCACCTGCTGCTGGCCTGGGGACCCCCAAGGAACCCCAGGCTGGCAGTGGGCTGAGCAGGCCAGTTGAACCACTCAACCTGCTGTCAGCCTGGGGTTCCATTCACTCAGCCGGCAGTGGGCTGAGTGGGCTGGTGGCGGGCTGAGCGGGCTGGTGGCAGGCTGAGCAGGGCCAGTGGGGGGTTGAGTGGTTCAGTCTGCTGCCAGTCTGGGGTGCCAGCAGCACTCAGCCTACTGCTACTCTGGGATTCCAGCTGCTGGCCCCTTGCCAGTCAGGAGCTCAGCCGCCAGCCCCACTCTGCCTCCTGCCAGCCTGGGTGAGCAGAAGCCCAGGCTGGTAGCGGGCTGAGGGGGGGTTGGTGGCCGGGATCCTGGCTGGCAGGAGTTGGTGGTCAGAACCCCAGACCAGCAGCGGGCTGAGCAGGGCCTGAGATCCTAGTCTAGGGTTCCAGCCACCAGCCCGTTGCCGGTTTGGGGTTTCATTTACTCAGCTGGCAGTGGCCTGAGCAGGACCGGTGGCCAAGACCTCAGATAATAACAATAGTTTATTTATATAATATAGACATAGAGAGAAACCTTCTACAAACATTAAAATGTATCACTGGCACGAGAAACCTTAAATTACAGTGAACTTGGCACACCACTTCTGAAAGGTTGCCGACCCCTGGTATAGAGTGACCATATGTTGTACTAAGATTCTCCTGCTTTTTTTTTCCCCTGTGAGTCAGTATAACTTTTGCCAGCCCAGAAGCTGGGCAGCCAATGTTTTACATTTTCACAATGTTTTCTCCAACTTTCATAAAGTAAATACATAGTTAATATGAGTTAAAAAGGCCAGGGACACTTCTTTGTGAAGAATCTATACATCAGATCATGCCCATAGACGATCCAGAAAAGAAATTTGAGGTTGAATTTTTTAATGTTGTGACGGATAAAGCAGTATCTGCTGTTGATGAAAGGTTTAATATCTTGCAAGTACACCATAAACAGTTTGGATTTTTGTATGACATAACTAAATTCAACAAAATAGGAAAACAAGGGCAACTAATGACAAAGTGCAAGAATCTAAAGAGCCTCCTGAAGCACGGTGATAGTTTTGATTTAAATGGACTTGAACTGTACGAAGAATTGAGTATACTCTCATCAATGTTGCCACATGCAAAATCGGTGATGGACATTGTACAGTTTATTCATACTCGCAAACTTGTTGACATATATCCTAATGTGTACGTTGCCACTCGTATTCTACTGACAATTCCTGTAACAGTAGCATCAGGAGAACGGAGTTTCTCAAAACTAAAGCTCATTAAAAACTATCTCCGCTCTACAGAGTCAGGAACGCTTAACTGGTCTTGCTATTCTTGCGATCGAACAAGACACGATTTTGTCTTTGTCATATGATGACATTATTACTGATTTTGCAGCCAAAAAAGCCAGAAAGATTGCTTTTAATTAAAAACAAATCTTTGTTTCAATACCTCTTCATATAAATTTCCAATAAAATTTTGATAAATTAAACAATATATATTATTTGCATCATTCTGTCATATCAGAATTTTTTCTATAGTGCTGCTTCTTTAGTGCTATCCATCAGCATTACAGTGTGCTTAATTAAGTTAAACTGGTTTTAATAATGTGAATGTGGCAAGTTTTCCAATACTATAAGCTTATGTTTGTGTTGCTAAGAGCAGATCAGGCACAGGGGCACCAGTTTAATAATCTCGCCTAGGGCACCATAAATCCTAAGGCCGGCCCTGAAAGCTGGAAAGGATTTTGTATCAGTAGCATCTGGAAATGATAGCCATTGTTGTTGCTTTTAGCTGCAGACAACTGATGTTTACCTACTCAATGTCCCATGGTCTCCTGTGGTCCAAACTGAGAGAAATTCCTCCTTTTTTCATCACAGTTACTACAGATACATGGTGGCTTGCCTGACTAAATTTCCAGTTGCAGACTAGCCTTTTGATTGGTAGAGGGGAAAAAATCTTCAGGGGAGATTGTATTTCTTTTAAGTAACTTCTTGAAATTGTCTGTTGGATCCGTAGTGTTTTCATGGTATAATCTGAGGAAAAAACTGAGATACTCTGCCCCCATAGGAAAAATTGGTAATAGAGAACTTCTGGCCTAGTAAATTGTTTTGGGGAGAATTAATTTTATAAGGGATTAGGGTCACAGAGTTTGGATGGTACCTTATTAAAGTTAGCTCTGGAAATAAAAAGGTTAAGGATCTTTCCTATGAATCCTCACCTCTTGGGGAGTTACCCCTACTGCTTGCTGGGAAAGATGATCCCTGAAATGAAAAATTCTTCTCTTCTATCTTGATGCCAAGATATTCTTTGTAGAATATTTTTAAATAATCTTTCACCCTTGAAGAGTATTTTTCCAGTAAGTGGATGTTATGTCTAACTTCCAGTTCCATAGTCAGAATTGTAACCATGCTGCTGTGTTTAAGGCTGTTTCTCTGACAAAATCAAATGATATAATGCTATACTGAATAGCAAATTTGCTGAATTATTAATAAATCTGGCAATTTGGGAGAAGTGAGACTGTTACAGCATAGATTTATTAATTTCCTCGGGGCCTTTGTTAGAGGTCTCACTACATATACTGCATAAATAGTAGATCTCAAAGCTTAAGAGCTTGCCTCAGGTGAAGAAGATGGTATATTTTTGTGAGAAGAGGCTCATGAACAAACTTTATTTAAATACTGAAAAGCTTATTACCCCAAATTTCCCATTCACCTTGGAACAAACTTGATTCAAGTCAAACCTTAACTGATAAAGGAAAAAATTCAATTACTTCTTCCAGAGCTGAAAAGAGACTTTGTTTTGGAGAAATAAAATTTCTGATTCAAGATTTGTAGCAGAGGGTCAGAAAGATTTGATGGAAATTCTGGTTTAAGGTACCTTTCAGAGATGTCAGCCTTATTTGGTAGAGAGAGACATTTTCTTTTTTCCTCCAAGCCGGATTTAAAAAAACCACAACCCTCTAGATGGATGGGAATACATATCCTTGGATAAACTACTTGAATTCAACACAGTTCATGGACTGGGAACTCTGATGAACATTCATTAAACATCATTCTATATACATTCTCAAATTTTATGTATGTATTTCTTTGATTTGGAGAGCCTTTTGAAAGTTAGTTTAGAAAGTTTGTATTTCTTACATGTAAATGAGCATATTTGATACAGAAGTGCTTTTTACTAGTTGCATAGTCACCTTTCTAAACTCATTTTGTGTTTTCTTTCTGAGTCTTTGGTCTCTAAGAGCAAAATCCTGCTCTATTTTCTGTTTCTTGGGATGGCTGGTTCTCTTCACAGTTAAAGTAGACTCAATAGTTTTCAGAACCCTCCATGTGAATTCAGTCTTTCATAGATCAGTTGTGTAAGTACTGAGCAGTCTGGTCTCTATCCAGCAAAGCATTTAAACAATGTGCTTAACTTGAAGCATGTGAGTAGTTCTATTGACTAAGCATATGCTGAAGTGCTTTGGAGGACTGTCAGACTGCTTAATGCCTTGCAAGATAGTGTCCCTGGAGTACAGTCCAATCCAGTGTGTGAAGTTATTTATAGAGAACTGAGAGTGAAACTCTATTTAGAATGAGGTAAAATGAAGTGATGAAAATGGTAAAAGAGCAGCCTCCGTGGTGCATGTGCCATTTGTGCCTACAAATGACACCTGCCATTAAACCACAGGTAGAAACCTGGCTGCTTTATGCCTTTCAATACTTGATCAGCTAATTGGAGGACCAAACAATCTGATTTATACCAATTCATTTTGTGAGCACAAACTTTTGAAAAAGAAAAAGCTGGACCTTGGACCTTCTAAAAATTCATCCTTAAGTCTTAATTTTTAAAAAAATGAGACTTCCAGGAGAATTTTAAAAAACACATGACTTCTTTATAGTTTGAAAGGTTTATTTGTGTATTACATTTTTTTCTGCTCACTTTGTAGCTTAGAAATATCAAGAATGTAAAATTTAGTGTTTTCTTGGAGTACTAGTGATTAAATGTTTGCTGTGATTTATTAACACCTTAGTTGAAGGGTGAGGATGTTGAATCTTCAACAGTCTTCCTTTATTTAAAGTGTTAATTAGTTACTGAAGTTAAATAGGTAATAACAAAAATAAACAGTGTAAGCCCTAGATTCTGCAAAGGATTATACAGGTGTTTAACTTTACACACTGTGAATAGTTCTATTGAAATCAATGGGATTAATCCTTTGGGTAAATTTAAGCACCTGTAATTTGCAGTATTAGGGCCTTAAACAGTCTGATTAAAAATCCCTACTCTTCACAGTTCAACTTTCACTTAACTCTTAGTGTCACTTTTTTAAGACAAATCCTAAATATCTAATATAGAAAATGAGCATCACCCTTTATGTTGGGGGAAAAAAATGAGTATTCATATATCATTGACAAAATGGCAAAAATCCCCCTCCCCGCATTTGGACTTTAAAGCACTAGAACATAAACATGTAAGGATAACCTAAGGCCAGCCAATCCTACCAACACTTTTGTGTAAAGGGCAAGAACAAGAAACAGTGGAATGAGCAGAAGGAAACATGAAGTATCTGAAGATGCACCTAAGGTTTTGTGAATATAATGACCATCGAGTTCTGCTGTCAGCTCTTCTACTGGAGGTAATGAGTAATTATCAGGAGAGATCATTCCGGTCATTGTCCAGTTGATAAATAAACAACATAGCTGACCCACAAGAAATCCAGAGGGTGTCACCAGAATATTCTATATTTATTTGCATATACAACCCAGGCACACTTGAAGTTCGTTCTCTTTTGGCAGAT
Source organism: Gopherus evgoodei (assembly GCF_007399415.2). Lineage (NCBI taxonomy): Eukaryota > Metazoa > Chordata > Testudines > Testudinidae > Gopherus > Gopherus evgoodei. The sequence goes on from NC_044329.1 coordinate 68,329,190, forward strand.
TCTACTAGTTTGAGCCATATTCTTCATACTTAAAATGGGAAATATCACTGGAACAGTTACCAACTCTACAAATATGAGTGTAAAGTATATATACTGTGTATATTTGTGTCTACATACACAAATGAACAATTGGTGCTGATATCACATAGATAACATTTATTATGCACCTTTGACTAAGTCATCTTCATTCTGCTGCTAATTAATCGCAACCAAGACTACTTCTAACATGCCAAACCTATCAAAAACTGTAAGTGGTTCTCTTTTTAAAAAAAAAACAGCTCACTAGAGAGAAACTACTTTTCTTTCTACAAAACAGGAATTTCACCAAAATTACATGGGATAGTTGTCAAACTAAAGTATCAGTAGTGTCAAAATAGGAGTGCTCACCAATTTGATTTGCATCTACGCAAAGGTTGATGGTATACAAATCCTACTGAAAGGCTGCCTATTGGATCAGGCCCCTCAGGCAAGTTCACACAAAACTGCTGGGTGTGTGTGGACAAAGGACCTCCTTCATAACTTTTAGCCAAGTGATAGGGTACTTGCCAAGAACCCTCCCACTTTAAGTCCCCCATCCCTTTATTGAAGGGGAGAAGGGATTTGAAGAGGCACCTCCTACCCTTCAGGTGCATAACCTAGCCATGGGACTATGGAATATGCTGGTTTAGGGCTTCCTCAAGCTTGCCTAATGAATTTGTTTCAGATTAAATATGTTAATAATTAAATATTTGGCCAGTGAATGTTAGAATGACTGTATAGTTTAGTGGTTAGGGCACTCCTTTGAGATGTGGCCAATCCCTGTTCAAATACCTTCTACAGTTTAGGAGAGGGGACGTGAACCAGGAGTCTCATGTCCTGTGAGCTCGCACTAGGCTAACGATTATAACGGAAGTCCTTCCCAAACTTCAGAGCTATTTTGTGTGAGCTATTATAGACTGCTTCTGATCAGGTCCCTGCAATACCTTCCAAGGTATCTGGCTGACTGGTGGGTCTCACCCACATGCTCAGGGTCTAACTACCATCTTCTTCCACCTCAGACTGGAAGAAATCTTGAGGTTTTTCTTGCCTTCCTCTGCAGTGCAGGGCATGGATCCCTTGCTCGTTTGAAATACAGTGAACAATGGATTCTCTGCAATTTGCAATTTTTATATCAAAGATTTCAGTAACTCAGCCTACTACAAAAGTGGGTGGATGAGGTTCTGTGGCCTGCAATGTGCAGGAGGTCAGACTAGATTATCACAATTGCCCTTTCTGGACATAAAATCTGTGACTCAGGCAGCAGACTTTGGTGGTCTGTGATTTGCTCTGAGGCTTAGGCAGGAGATAGGTGCCTGGACACCTGTAGTGAGGCAGCAATGCACATGCCTAGAGACAAAAACTTAGGTGCCATGTGAGTATAATCATGTACAGAGTTAGATGGCAGCTGACTGGGAGTTTTGTGGATCACAGTGGTTCCTAAAAATGGGACTCAGGCACCTAAGCACCTTTATGGATTGCACCCTCATGTCATTTCTTGAATTTTAGATTAATGAGCGATTTTTAAGGATAATATGCTAGTCCCTAATTTGTCTTCTGGAACGAAAGCTGACAGTAAAGGGAGACAGAAAATTCCCACATAAAACTCTCTTTTCTTTCCCTGTCAAGTGCTGCTACTCCATGTACTGGAAGAGAACACTGGGTATGTCTACACTGCAGTTAGACGCCTGCGGCTGGCCTGGCTGACTTGGGCGTGTAGGACTTAGGCTAAACATCTACACCAAAATTAAACAATCCCTTAGCCCAAGTCAGCTGGCATGTTTTTTAATTGAATTGTAGACATACCCACTGAGAATCTCCAACTCTTTAGGCTAGCAGAAGTTCCTCCTGTTGCTTACACTTAAGCGTTTCATGCCTCTTGAGTCCTTATTTCAGCATTCAGGGAGGCTCAGAATTTCAAGGGAGAAATTCAGTTCTTTTCCATTAGGCTACTGCTAGAAACAGGAAACGTCGTTAGAAAGCCAGGAATATTCTGTTTTCTGGTAGGAGGCTTTTATTTTTCTCTCTAATGGATTATTATTATTATGGATTATGGTTAGTCCTTAGGAGAACCATGACCAGCTAACATTTTTAAACACCACTGTCTAACCTGGGTGCTTAGTTGTGTTTAAAAGCCTGTTAATTATCATATGCTAGCTGACATGTTCGCTAAAGATACTTCATTTTCCTACACTAGACAGGGACAAAGTCAGGTAGATGGCTGATCTAATAAAAGGTTTCCCCTATGGACCCATGGTCTGCTTTTCAGAAATACTGGGCTCTTATTGCTCTGATTTACTTCAAAAAGAGCTCAAAGTGCTGAGCCCCTTTCCGGGGAGCTGCTGTATATTTTGTAGTGCCTAGGAGTCCTTGGCATGTGTTAGGATACCTCTGTGGTAGGCAATGTACCACCACATAAAAATAAGTTCCTGCCTGGGAGAGTTTACAATCTCTGATCGCAAACTCCACCGCATAGAGGAAGGTAACTGGTCGAGCATACATTGGCTCGTGCATGGATGAACTATCCACTTCTTTTTATGAGCTGGTCCTGGACCAGTTCATTTTTAAGAGCATTGCAATTCCAAGGACGAGCTAGGCTGTTACGAATTGCTAAAGCCCCGCTGAAGAGTTTACTAATACAACCGGAACTGCAATGGCCGCAGCACCCAACATCTGATCTGGGTGAAAAACATGGCTGCAGATTGGCCCTAGGTTCTTCACAGCGTAGCAGCCAGTTTTTGTCCCGTCCAAAGCAGCGCATCACCCAGGCACATTGTTTCTGACAGGCAGCGGCCTGGCCACACCACCAGGCGCTCCCAAGTCTATAGGGATGGGGGCCAGAACACCCCTTCCGATCCCAGTCTTTAGGCACACACGGGGCGCTGCAGGGCTCTGCGAGCCCGGCCAAACTCCTGTTGCAACAGCAGTTGCGGGGACCCAGCAGCTCCGCTGCGCGCGGCCCTGCTTCTCCAGGGCGATCTTAGACTCCCAGCAACACACGCAGCTGGACGAGCAAGCGACGCGATCTGGCGCCCGGGCCGCGCAGCGCAAGGAGGACGGGTGGGGGCCCGCGCTGAGGAGGAGCCCGGAGCCGGCCCCGCCTCTCTCCCCTCGGGGATGCCGGGATGTTTACAGTCCTGGCAGCAGCAGCGGGAGGCTGGGCTGCTACAGCCGCGGCCGCTTGGTTCGAGCACGGGGAGCCCCGCAGCGAGCGTCCGGCGCGGCCCTGACTCGGCTCCTGGGTGCGGATCTCTCCGCGGAGGCAGCGAGGCCGGCTCCAGACCCCCGGCGCGAGGAGGAGGAGGGAGACCGAGGGCTGTCTGGTGAGGCATGGGGGAAGGAAGGGGCCTCAGCGCCCAGACCGCCACTGTCGACAGCTGCTGCCGTAACCAAGAATCTCCCTCTGCCTTCCTTGCAGGCGGCTACCTCACGCAGGGCAGCTGCGGCGTGAGGACGATCCCACCTCCCGCCTGGCCCCATTGGCTACCATCACTAGTGTTTCGGCCCCCATTGGCCAGCGTCACTAGTGTTTCGGCCCCCATTGGCTGCAGCTGCTGCCGCTCCTCCCGTTGCGGGGGGGCGGATGGGGAGAGTGCGTCTGTCCTGAGCCTGACTCCTGTGCAGAGTTTCACTCTGAGGAGGGGGCGGCGGCACGTGCTTAGTGCCGGGGGGCGCCGAGCCCTGGTCTCCTTCCCGGTCTGGGCGGTTGGGCTCTCCAGCCCTTGCCACGTGCCTGGCAACACCTGCCTGTGCCCTTAGCAGCAGCAGTGCGGAGGCGGCAGCACCGGCCGGTGCGCGTTCTGGTGGGGGTTGTTTGTATGCAGGGACTGGGCGTTATTTCAAGGGGTCTCTTTCCTGGAGCCACAGGGTCTAAAGGCGGATTTGCTCGGTCTTTGGCTGAGAGGGCTGCAGAAAACAGTCCACAGGGAATAGAGGCGGCTCAGGCCTCCAAGAGCTTTAACGTCAAGAAATGTCATTGTTTAAATTGGGGCTAAAGCCATGTTTCGAAGCTAGCCTACTCGTGGTGGGACTTGTTTGAATACCTTTCTGTTTTGCTGCGGATGGTGGGGGAGGTCTGTCCCTCAACCGGCGAAAATGTGGTATAGAGGTTTTGTTTAAGAAAAAAAAAAAGGGTAACCTTGTTGATGGGGTCTGTTGCACCTCGTTTTACATCTTGTGATTTAATCATTCCTTGGCTCTGAACATGCAAACACTTTTACATATGCATATCTTTACAGGGCGATTGTTAGGTTATCCTCATCCTTTCTCTCACAATCTCACCTTTTCATGTCATTTTTAAAGTTAAAACTAAAACTGAAACTTCTTCCCTTTCAAAAATGATATATTTTATATTTTCATTTCTTGTTATTGTGATACTTTTAATGGCACAACTGTTGTTTTTTCCATATTGAATGGATGTTCCAGTCTTGTAGGGAGAGCTTTGGAGCTATGCTCTGGCTTCGCTCCAGCTCCAGGCAAAAACCTGCAGCTTCACTGCTCCACGCTCCAGCTCCGGGCTTGGGTCCAAAGCCCTGCTTGTAGGTGGGCTGGAGCTCAGATAGTGCTTGGAAGTTTTTTGGTCAATGTAGGCTCAATTCTGTAAGTATGTCTATGCTATAGCCTATGTCAACACAATTTATATCGCTCAGAGGTGTGAATAAACCACCCTCCATCCTGAATGACTTAAATTACATCAGCATAAGGTCTCCCAGTGACATGCTGTCCTGCTGACATAGCTTCTGCCATTCCCAGAGGTGGTTTCATTACGTTGATTGGAGAGCTCTCTTCCATTGGCATAAAGCGTCTTCACTAGATATGCTGCAGTGGTGCAGCAGCATTGGTACAGCTATGCTTCTGTCAGTGTAGACGTGCTCTTAGTGGAGTTGCTACAACATCCTGCTTCCATGCTAGTGCTATACTTAGTCGTGCTTTGTGAGTATGCATTCCAAAGTTTGATACTGCTTCAAGCAACTGTGCGTTATGGATGATTTTGCAGAGTTTTCAGGGATCTTGTGGTGATTCAGCCAAGTGTGGGAAGAAGTTATTATAAGTTCTGCAGCCTCCCCCCCCCCCCCGCCGGGAAAATCCTGTGATTATTTGTGACTTATCTCCAAATTCTTTGAGGACCTACAGCTATTTGGGGACTGTTTCTTGAGTATGGAATTAATGATCTGGAAATATATGGATCAGTAATGATTTTGTGGATCAGTTGCCAAAAGAAGTTGGTCACTGTGGAAGCAGCATGTAGCCACAGGCCACGTATGTGTACTGGAAAGTGTATACAAGTAGGTTGCTTCTGGACAGGTTGACCCTAGGCCAGTGGAAATTAGCTGGCCAAAGAGGCCATTCTTGCAGTGGCTGGGGTATTGTGGGCAGCCTTTGGCGGGCTGATTTGCCACTTCAGTTATAACATGACACTGACCACATATGGGCAGCAGAATGATTCAGGTGATATGATACCGGCTCAGTTGAGCTTAACTTTAGGGGTAAGTGTAAAGATAGTCAATATGAGTTATAGCACAGCTAAGATATTGTTGAAGGACTTTTTGTTTGGATTACAGGGTGTTTTAGAATCATGAGGAAGAGATCTGTGGTTAGACATGAATTATTTCTCTAGTGAAGATAAGCTTTCTTTAATGCATGTTAAACATGAGACAACTGTGATTTCAGTAATATAATCATGATTTTGTAGTTAAAATGTTAATCATTTTAAGTGCCATTATCTAGCACCGTTTAAACAGTACACATACAGTTATGTAAGTGAAAGTAACAATACATTGTTTATAATTCAAAAGATAATACTATGATAACCTCTGTTATGCTAAGGAACTGTATTTACTTAATTTTGTTAGACCAGCAGCTTTTGCTTGTTGAGCGTAGGAGGCAATTTACTGACAATTCACTTTATTTGACATTCAGGAGCTTGCACTTAAATGTGTTGACCTTATTTGTAGTTAAATAAAAGACTTGGACCATTCTTTTATTTAATTTTTGTTTTTTTTAGATCCATTGGATTAATTTATATTTGTATCCTATTCATGATCTAAGGTGCATACATTTGACTCTCATTGAGATGCTAACGATAAGATCTAAATTTTTTGCATCTTTTTTTGGTGTTTGGCAGATGTTTCAGTTGGATGCTTCAGAAAATTTTGATTCTTTTATAGGAAAAAAGATAAACCTGTTTTTAAGATCAGATAAACTTTAATTCCCAGTTTTTCCAAAATAGTTTATTCCTCAGAAAATATCTGATATTAATGAGGGACACACGAGGGTTATTTTCTTTTAAATACTTCGTTTTATAGGTTCCTGTACAAGTGACTGCACTGTATAGTTATAATAGTTGAAATTCATACAAATATGAGAAAAAAAAAGTAGTAGTAGAAAAATGCGTTGGATTCTCTTGTGTTCAGTTTCTCATTCTGTGGATTTTGCTGTGGTATCTGAGCACCTTCCAGACGTTGACTAAAAGATCTAGTGTTTGTCACCTGTGGTTCCTTTTTCTTCTTCCTTTCATCTCCCCAGGAAGAATTTGTTCTTTTGTTTTGGTTTTTTTTGTTTGCTATGTACCTTATTTATTGAAGGCAAGTTTGGGTCTGCACCCCATTTAGAAAAAGGCACAAGATTTGAGGTGGTAAGCTGCAGGAATGGGTGAAAGCATAGGTTAAAGTACATTGTTTTCACATAACATAGACAAGTTTTGTGGGACTTGTTTTTCTGGAGGCTCTTTTCTGTATATATGCTCTGGTCATTGTATCTAGAAAAGGTCCTGTCAGTCAAAATTATGCTATAGAGTTGTAATTAGATGTGTCAATTCATTAGTCTTGTGTCGCCAAATTTTAAAATTAGAGGTTGGCTTTTATGTATCTAACAATAATATGGTATGTCTAAGGGTAGTTCCTGCCTTTTGAATTATCATTTGCCTCCTCTTAGCTCATTTGTAAAATCTAGTTGATCGAGTAAAATGTATGATCTGTCCAGCATCTGTTTTTGAGGGCTTGTTTTCACTACTTGCTAAATTGGTGCTGCTGCGATTGATGCAGCGGGCATTGATTTAGTGGATCTGGTGAAGACGCAATAAGTCAATGGGCGAGCACTCTCCTGTTGACCTCAGTACTGCGTGTTCCCGAGAGGCGGAAGCTATGTTGATGGGAGAGTGTGTCTGTCAACATAGCATAATATAGACACTACTGTGAGTCGATCTAAGCTACATTGAATTAAGTTGTGTATCTTACACTACTTACGTTATGTAACTTCAAATCGACTTACCCCCTTAATGTAGCCCAGGCCTGAGTAACTTATTTAATTGTACATATTTAAAGCCTGAATCAGCTTCATTTGTCCTTTTTGTTTCCTTCATCCAGTGGGTCTACTCAATATGGAGAGCTGGAGTGTCTGTTCCTCTTTAGACCCCTGAGGAACTGAATACAAGGTAAATGGACATGGAGGAAAATGTCCGCCTCCTTAGCAGATACTCAGGATTTTCACACCAGTGGGGCTCTCAAGAATTGCAGGGATAAGTGTGTGTTGTTATAAAGTCTTCTAAAGAGATGATACAAGCTTCTGTTTGCATGTATTCAGAATAGGTGTATGTATCTATTATATTGGATTGGAACACCTTTTTAATATAGTTACCATTTTTAATGCATGTAAACATTCATAAGCCAACACTCAAGACTAGGCAAGTCAGTACATGTATAACCATCGAAGAGTACTTCTTTGAAGAATAAACAGGACATACTTGAAGGACATTTGTCTAAACTTGAGAGTAAGACCCAAATAAAAAGATACAATAGAAACTATGCAAGTCACAGAGAAGTAAAGAAAAGAAACTGACTTGTCTTACTGATGAGCTGGAGAGGAGGAGTCATGAATGGGCTGGCTGAATTTTCAGTTGCAGGCCACCAAATAGCTAAGGGAGTATGATCCAGAGTTGTGACTGAAAAGTGACAATATTTTTTGCTGGATAATGGGCTGAAATTTCCCAGGATTGGATAGTAAAACCTGATAATGTCCTGGACAAATCAGGACTGGAGGCTGATACTTTTTTTACATGTAAGCATAAAACTTTACATATTAAGGAATAGTCTTACTTTGTTCTATATATGCTTTCAGAAACTGATCTTATTTGTGTGTGGCTATTCCCTCTCAATTTAATCAAAATCTAAGGAATTCAAGTTTTAACTTTAATAAAAACAAAATGTCTAGCTTTTACACCTACAAAGAAAATTTTTTGGGATGTAAACTGACAAGCAAGAGGGAAATGCTAGTTGAACATGGGGCACTCTGAGGTGGTATTTGAGAAGGTTTGGTTGGAGGAGTTTCTCTTTATGTTGTCCATTTGAACTAGGAGTGACTAGATAGCAAGGGTGAAAAATCAGGATGAGGGTGGGGGATAATAGGCGCCTATATAAAACAGAGCCCAAAATGTTGGGTCTGTCCCTATAAAATCAGGACATCTGATCACCCTAGTCTGAACAGTGGGGAGTTGGGGTGAGTTTCTTGGCTGGACTCTGCTCTGTCCACTGGTGGGCAACTGTGGTGGTGGGCTGGATTGATAGTCACTATTTGAGAAACATTTGCCTTCATCTGCATGTAGCTCCTATGTTAGATTATCATACCAGTTAAATTAAAGACCCTTTGGAGATGCCGTATTGTTGTGGGAGGTTGGCCTAATGGTACACTGCTCCTCCAGAACCACCACAACAAAAACTGTGGTAGAGGCCATTTGAGTCCTTATTCCTCAAAAAAAAATTTGTGCTCACCTAACTCAAGGTCTCTGAAGTCCGATGTGCTGAGTGTTCAGTTTTTGTGTGTCAGCCTGATGTTGAGAGACTCCTCAGGACTAGAAGTTCTTTGCTCAAGATTTATAAGGGAGCAAATAATGAAACATTTTCATTTTTGAAAACGTCAATAATTTTTGGCTATTAGGAAGCAAAACTTTCAATATGGCCTTAGCTACTTTGTATTTTCTATATAGTAAAAGGGTTTCTCAGTTTGTTGGGGTGAGTTTAATATAATAATTGTTTGCCTGAGATTTCCAGTTCTTAATGAAATGAATAAACATGAGTATGGTATATCCAGTTTGCAGGTGGATATGTAGTAGAACGGCCCACAGGGCTGGAGGAAAGGGCTTATAAAAACCCTCTCATTAAATGCCTGGGAGTCTGTAGACTTGCCAAACCCTTGTGTACCACCATGCACCGCAGTGCTCCCCTCTTCAGGGCCCCAATGAGGCTGAATGGGCACAAAGAGCGCTGAGGTAAGCAATCATAGAATATCAGAGTTGGAAGTCCACCCCCCCAAAGCAGGACCAATCCTGTCATAGTATCTTTCCCCAATCTGAACCTTAGAGTCCAGAAGTTGGGGTACCAGCATGAATTCCTCTAAGCTTAATTACCTGCTTACATCTGATAAGCTGCCACCAATCAGGAATTCCAGTGCCTGATACACTTTGGTCCCCCCAAAACCTTCCCTGGGGACCCCCAAGACCCAGACCTCCTGGATCTTAACACAAGGAAAGTAAACCTCTTTCCTCACCGTTGCTTCTCCCAGACTTCCCCTCCCTTCTCTTCCCCTCCAGGTGTTCCCACCCGGGCTCCTGGAGAGAGAGAGAGATTCACGCTCCGTGAATCTGAAACAAAGGGATTCCACCCTTCTCCCCTCCCTTCCCCTTCCCTGTTAAGTACAGACTCAATTCCCTTGAGCCTCAACAAGGGGAAAAATCAGACAGGTCTTAAAAGCAAAACTTTTAATAAAAAGAAAACTTTTGTTTTTTTTCTATCTCTGCAATTTAGATGGCAAAAGTTACAGGGTCTGTCAGCTTATAGACACTAGAAAGAAGCCTCCCCCCAGCAAAAATACAATTTACAATACTTCCAGCAAACTACACATTTGCAAATACAGAAAACAATCAAAAGACTATAACCGCCTTTCTTACTAAATACTCACTATTCTGAATATATGAGAGACTGTAGCAGGGAGATTGGCAAGAAACCTGGTTGCACATCTAGTCCCTTCCAGGACCCAGAGAGAACAAAGCAAAACCCAAAAAAACACAAACAAAGGCTTCCCTCCACCGAGATTTGAAAGTATCTTGTTTCCTGTTTAGTCCTCTGGTCAGGTGTCCAGTTCCCTGTTTGTTAACCCTTTACAGGTAAAAGAGACATTAACCCTTAACTATCTGTTTGTGACAAATCCCCAGACATGTTTTTGCCCTAGATCTTTAAATGACCCCCTCAAGGATTGAACTAACAACCATGGGTTTAGCAGACCAGTGCTCAAACCACTGAGCTGTCAAAGGCCACGTCCAGACTAGGGTATTAAAATCGATTTTAGATACGCAAGTTCAGCTACGTGAATAACATAGCTGAAGTCGAATTTCTAAAATCGAGGTACTCACCCGTCTGGACGGTGCGGCATCGATGTCCGCTGCTCTCCGTGTCGATTCCGGAACTCCGTTCGGGTTGATGGAGTTCCGGAATCGATGTAAGCGCGCTCGGGGATTGATACATCGCGTCCAGACTAGACGCGATATATCGATCCCCGAGCAATCGATTTTAACCCGCCGATGCCGCGGGTTAGTCTGGACGTGGGCAGAGGGGTGTACTCTTTTTTAAAAAGGACCAAGAGATTGTCTTTCCTCTACTGGTTCAGACAAATCCACACTTCCCCTCCTCTCCCGCCACCATCTCTCGCTTCTGGGGCTGTGGGAGTTGGAGGGAAATGGCAGTCTCCACTATGTTGGCTGGGTTGGAGGTCAGTATGATACCAGGATATTTATAGTTTGCTTTGTTGTTCAGCTAACATCCATTCAAGGAATGGGAACAATAAATGACTTCAGTAACTAACCAATGCACTTGTTAAATAGTACTGTTTCTGATCCTTGGGTGAGTTGACTAACTAAACAGCAACGAAGAGCAAATATTACAGTGGACTGTACAACTTGAAATTTGTGCTGTTAAGTTACATTGCAATTTTTTTTTATGGAAGTTTCAAATCTTAATTGTAATTAGCAACAGAAGAATTCAGATAACTCAAAGTAAAATAATGTAATGTGCTTGTGGACAACACAGATGGGAAAAGTGCAAATTATTAAATTTAATGTTAATTATTTAGTTGGTTCTATGTGAGTCCCAGAAGCTACCTTAAGTAGGCTTTTCATGCAATGTATATGATCTTTTTTTGAAAACCCGTTTTCTAATACTATTGGAGTAAAGAATCTTATTTTTATTATTTTTAACAACACAGGTGTTCTAAATATGTCCTAAAACAGATACTGATGTGAGCCTTGCCCAAAGCAACTTGCAAACTGATTTCAGATAATACTCAACAAGAGGGTAACAAAATGAAAGCAAGAAGAAGAGGGGAGGGAGGACAGGGATAATATCAACCTTGGTTACTTAGTGAAAACTAAGCACGATAGAAAAACTTCTTTAAATGAGAACTTTATAAATCAATAAGTAGAGAAGACTTTTTCAGAAATGGATTGTCTGGAGACTTAATAGTTTGATTCAGCTATCCAGCCCAAATTTGTATACCAGCTGTTGGCCTGGGTGGGCTCTGCAAGCCCTCTTGAGTTAAAGTGATGCTGTCTTGAATTCTGCACCTTATTTTGAAGAAGGGTTGCTACTTTCTTATAAACAACTATCCAGTCATGCCTACTTCTGGCACATATGGTAATATGGTTCTAGAGACGTGGTCTCATCACATATCCTTGTAGAGTTATAGCAGCCATTACTCTGAGGCTGACTATAGCATTCTCAGGAAGTCTCCCTAGGAAGGCTCCCCATGTGGGATAGAAGCTTCCCTTAAGGCCCATTGTTTTTTCCTAATGACTTATTGCCCTGAATAGGCCCTTCTCCATCCACTATCTAGACTAGGGGTTAGCAACCTTTCAGAAGTGGTATGTGGAGTCTTCATTTATTCACTCTGATTTAAGGTTTTGCGTGCCAGTAATACATGTTAACGTTTTTAGAAAGCCTCTTTCTATAAGTCTGTAATATATAACTTAACTATGGTTGTATGTAAAGTAAATAAGATTTTTAAAATGTTTAAGAAACTTCATTTAAAATTAAATTAAAATGCAGAGCCCCCCGGATAGGTGGCCAGGACCCAGACCGTGTGAGTACCACTGAAAATCAGCTCGTGTGCCTCCTTCAGCACGCGTGCCATAGGTTGCCTACCCCTGATCTAGACTGAAAGCATCTTGTCTAGTGGGCATTACCCAGGTGTAACTACATTTGAAATACAGATACATAGTCAATATTCTTAACTTCAGATACAAAAATGATACATGCATACAGATAGGATAATCATATTAAGCAAATCGTAACTTTTCCAATGATGCCTAAAGCATAAAATTCATTATAATTGTTATAGTTACACCTCTACCTTGATATACTGCTGTCCTTGGGAGCCAAAAAATCTTTCTTTCTTATGGTGAAACCGCGTTATATCAAACTGGCTTTGACTGACCGGAGTGCGCAGCTCCGCCCCTGCGGAGCATTGCTTTTCTGCGTTATATCCGAATTTGTGTTATATTGGGTAGCATTCGGGGTTGCATTGTGGGGTGCAGTTTCACATCTTGTTCTAATAATTTTTTCTCTAAAATTTGTTAGAACATATTCTAGTAAGATGCTGTGTATTAATTTTTCTGCATTTATTTTCCACTCAGATCAAGAACAGTGTCTTATGTGATTTGATTCATCAGCATGAACTGATAGTCCCTCTTCCGCCTGTCAATTTGGCAGGTATTAGTAGGAACATAGAGGTGTGGCATCTTCCAGGCAGCAGGTTCTCTTCACAGATCCAGTTTGTTTCCTATCTCTGAAGAGGAAAGTTAGAAGGAGTGTGGTACTTCTTTCTGCTTCTAGAATTGTTTTTTAGTTGAATTCCTTCAGGACTTTTCGAGTACCTATTTTGGTAACTCCCTCATTTTGGAATGTTAGATATTGCATGGTGTTGAAAAAGAACATTTTCACTGCTCAGTTTACTGCAGCTCCCTTGAGATTATTCTCCCTTGGTTTCTAGGTTCCGTAAAGGTACTGACTGGGTTTGCCTCTTACCATGTCTCCCTTTCTGCTCCTAATCTGGTATTTGGGTTCACAGAGACATTTCCCTTTTTGGTCCTCCCTTACATCTCTGCTTTCCTTTTCTTACTGTTATGAAAGTGGTGTTCCTGGTTGCCATCATTGGGGATGACTACACTTGCAGATGTAGAGCGCTTTGAGTTAAACCAGCCTTCATAGAGCGCAGTAGGGAAAGTGCTGTAGTCTATTCACACTGACAGCTGCCAGCACACTGGCATGGCCACATGAGCAGCTCTTGCAACGGCCACAGAGAGCAGTGCATTGTGGTAGCTATCCCAGCATGCAAGTGGCTGCAACGTGCTTTTCAAATGGGGGTGGGGTGGAGTGGAGTGGAGTTGAGTCTGTCAGAGAGTGTGTTGTGTGTATGTGGGGAGGGAGGGAGGGTTTTTTGAGGGGAGGCTGAGAGCATGTCAGCATGCTGTCTTGTAAGTTCAGACAGCAGCAGACCTTCTCTCCCCTCCACCCCCCTGAGCCCCAGTAATGGCTTACATGCTGGCTGTCAGAACCGGAGCTTTGAAAGGGCATTTCCTCATTCCTACAGGAGTTCAAAACAATGACAAGAGTGGCCACTTGACTTAAGGGGATTATGGGATGTTTCTGGAGGCCAATCAGAGCGCTGTAATGCAACACTTCGTTCACACTGACGCCTGTGCATTGCAGCCAAGGTGCAGCAAACGTTATTCCTGTTACCGAGGTGGAGTACCAGGAGTGCTCTAGATTCGGAGTCGGAGTGCTTTATTGTGCCTTGCCAGTGTAGACGGTGAGTGAGCTAATGGGCATGGGGCTCCTTTATTGCACACTAACTCGCAAGCGTAGCCAAGCCAATCTTGTATCATTGGTATGAAAACTGAGTTTCTTCTTTTTTCTCTCTCTGGATCATGTTCTCTTCTGTATGAGGGCTTGTAGGTTCATTTGTGCTAAAGTTACAGCTCTGAAAAATCTTAACTGAGGGCTTGTCTTCACTACTGGGGAGATCGATGCTGCTTCAATCACTGCAGTGGGTGTTGATTTAGTGGGTCTAGTAAAGACCTGCTAAATCGATGGCAGAGCACTCTCCAGTCATTCCTGGTAGTCCAGATCTCAGAGAAGAGTAAAGTAAGTTGACAGGAGAGCATCTGCTGTTATTCATGTAGCTGGACTAGCATAACTTAGGTCGACGTACCCTGGTAGTGAAGATAAGCCCTAAATGTATTGGGGTAAGCAAACCCTTTGGAAGAGACCAAAATATTCTACTCTTGTTGGTTGCTGCCTGCCTAACTGACAAGTAGAAAAGAGACTATGGATCAGTCTGTACTGGTGGGAACCAATCACAGAAAAGAAATATAGAATAAGAGAGGTTTTGTTTTGTTTACATACATCTCTAAAAGACTGAAATCTGAGCACATTATGGAAATAAAAAAAGTATCCTTACACATTCAGCCTGAAAACTGATCAACTTGCATATTAAAAATGAATTGCTTTTAAAAGGAGCTGTATTATTGTGCCAGCCCAGCCTAGGTGCTAAACATACTAAAACTGTCCTTGGGTTTGACAAACAGTGTTCTTAAGGAAGAAAGTCCTAATTTAACAATTGCTAGAGAAGATATTTTGAGTTTGAAAAGTTGTTGCTTTCACTGTACCAGAATGCCTAAAAAATGATTAGTCTAGTATTTAATCTAGTTTACTGTATCAGTATAGTCTTTTAGTAGAACTTTGATACCAATAATTAATAGTTTATAAGAGGTCATCTACCTCTCTCCTTTAGTAATTTTAAAGTGTAAGTAAGCTATTGGGTGATAAAAGAGCTATGAAATGTGGTTGAGCAACCCTTTGTTTTACCCACAACCAAGTGAAAACACTTATTAGAATAAGACACTTCCCATGTGCATATATAAAGTCCTGACACAGCACATGTGTAATTGAAATTTTATTTTTGTGAATCAGGCAAGAGAGAAAACCATGGTATGTTATGCCACGCCCCTTCCCCCGTTCCTCCCCCAGTATTCCTTTGTAAAGGAGTGTCCCAAGTACTTATGCTGTGTGCTTCTTTCAGAGACTCTGCAGATAGCACCACTCACAATAATTGTCAAGGAAGATCTGCTCTCTGAGAAAACATGTAGGGCTGCCAGTTGGGCACTTTCTGCCAGTCACAACTCCAGCAATATCACACAGGGAGAGACGCAGTCTCTGAGGTAGGCAGGTCCTGAGCCATTTAGAGCTTTATATAGGACAAGATCAACACTTTAAACTCCACCCATAAAAAGAATATGCTAACAATGCAGATTGTGGAGTCTTGGTGTAACATACTTACCAATAAAAAGAGCAGGAGTACTTGACACCTTAGAGACTAACACATTTATTTGAGGATAAGCTTTCGTGGGCTTCAACCCACTTCATCAGATGCATATAATGGAACATATAGTAAGAAGATATATATATACATACAGAGAACATGAAAAAAGTGGAAGTAGCCATACCGACTGTAAGAGGCTAGCTAATTAAGATGAGCTATTATCAGCAGGAGGAAAAAAACCTTTTGTAGTGATAATCAAGATGGCCCATTTTAGACAGTTTTAACAAGAAGGTATGAGGATACTTAACATGGGGAAATAGAATCAATATGTGTAATAACCCAGTCACTCCCAGTCTCTATTCGGACTCAAGTTAATGGTATCTAGTTTGCATGTGAATTTGAGTTCAGCAGTTTCTCGTTGGAGTCTGTTTTTGAAGTTTTCTGTTGCAAAATTGCCACCTTTAAGTCTGTTACTGGGTGACCAGAGAGGTTGAAGTCTACTGGTTTTTGAATGTTATTCCTGATGTCAGATTTGTGTACACCTGTTCTTTTTGCGGATACAGACGAACACGGCTGCTACTCTGAAACCTGTACTTAACAGTGAGATATAGGAAGTGGGCATTTTGGGCTAGCCTACATTTCTAAATAATCTTTAGATGTAGTCCCTTTTAGAGCACATTACAGTAGCCTAGTCTGAAAGTGATAAAAGAATGGGTAATGATAGCATGTAAAAGAAAAACTCTCAGCCTGTCCTAGTGACTGCTGCTATCTGATAATCTAAAAGTAGATGAGGATGGAAAATCACTTCTTTATTGGGAGCTCAGTAAGTGGAGAATAAATACCTTCAATCAAGGGAGCAGCTGTCTTTTCCATTTCTTTTGGTTGCTTCCCCCAACATACTAGTACCTCCTTTTTCTCATCTGAAGTAAGTCTCGGGGCTTGTCTACATCACAAGTTTAGGTCAACTTAATTTAATCGACTTGTAGCCACTTCAGTAATTCAATTGACTGGTGTCCACGCTGCTCTTCTGCTGCTACTGGTGCGTGTCCTCTCCAGGAGTGCTTGCACTGACTGAAGTTGGGCATTGTGGGGCACTGACAGCTACGCAAGGCTTGCAGCTGGAGACCCACTCCTGCCCCAGGGTGATAGGCTGAACTGTGAGCCTGATGCAGGCTCACTTTCACAGAATGGTGCCTACCAGCAGTGAAATTGACATTCTTATCAGTTTCATGCTGCCTATGGTTCAGAGCGGCCTGGGTCCCACATCTGGAACCATGAAACTGACAATGTCAATTTCATTGCTGGTAAGCTTCAGTGCCCTGCACAGGGCTTACAGGTTGGACTGTCCCTCCATCGTTGGGGTGCCCTGCTGACAGCTGGGGCAGGGCAGCTGTGAGCCCTGAGCCAGGCTCAATTTCACAGCAGGGAGCTTATCAGCAGTGAAATTGACATTCTTGTCAGTTTTACAGCGCCAGCTGTGAGCCCTGCTTTGCTTTAAGCTGGAGGCAGCCCTGAAACTGACAAGAATGATAGCCAACTGCTATTGTAAGTCTCACAGTGTCTGCCTGGACAGTGTGTCACCCTAACTACACCAACATAAGCGCTGCGTCTCTTGTGAAAGTGGAGTTATGATGTGGGAGTAGCAGGCCACTTAGTCTGGCAGAAGCAGCATTCTAGTGTAGACACTGATATTATTAGGTGGATGTAAACTGCTTTACCTTGACCTAACTCTGCAGTGTAGACTAAGCTTCAGACAGTTCTCTTCATATGCTATTCTCAAGTGTACACTGGTTAAGGCGCTCAGATACAGCACTCATTCAGTTGGAGGTAGAACTGTTTTGTCAGCCAAGTAAAGCCATGGTCCATGTTTTCTCACTAACCTATTTAATGACCATTTACACATGTCATTGCACAGTGGGGACAAGATGCAGAGGCTCCAGCATGGCAGTGGGGAGCACAGGCCACTGGCTGCACAAAGATGGGAAGTCACCCTGCAGGCTCCTCATCCACCGGAAACAGTCAGTGGTGAGGCTGCACCTGACCCTGACACAGCGCAAGGCCTGGGCCTGCCCCATAAACACTCTGAGGCCCTGCCCCTTTGTGCCAGGCGCACCAGGTGTGGATGGGCAGGCTCAACAAGGCAGGATCCAAGTGTGGAGGGGCTCAGTAGGGGGGGATCCAGGTGTGAGGTGAGGAGATTTTGTGTGGGACAATCTGGGTGCAGGCAGCTCAGTAGGGGGGCCTAGGTCGGGGGGATCTGGATGCACAGAGGCTGGTTGGGTGGGGTGGGGGGATTCCAGGTGCGAGGCAATGGGATTCTGCAGGGGCTTCCAGGTGAAGGTGTTTAAGGCTCAGCGGAGAGGTCTGGGTGTGGGGGTCTCAGCAGGGAGGCCTGGGTGCTAGGGATGTGGGGCTTGGTGGGGTGGAGGTCTGGGTGCAGCTAGTTGGGGGTCAGTGAGATGGAGG
The DNA here is from genome assembly GCF_007399415.2 of Gopherus evgoodei. NCBI lineage: Eukaryota > Metazoa > Chordata > Testudines > Testudinidae > Gopherus > Gopherus evgoodei. The sequence continues at coordinate 68,347,034 of NC_044329.1, forward strand.
TCTGGATAGGGGGCTCAAACTCCTCTGGCTTGGAGTTTGAGTGCAGGAATCTCAGTGGGAGGTGGTCTGAGTGCAGGGGTGGTGGTCCTAAAGCAGGAGGTCTGGATGAAGGGGGCTCCAGATGCAGGGGTTGAGGTTCAGTGAGGTTGGGGGTTGGATATGGAGGGCTGGAGGGGTTCTGGGTGTACGCGGTAGGCTTGGGAGCGGTGTCTGGGTATGGGATGAGGGAGCAGCTCCTTGTACAGTGACCCCTTCCCTGGAGCCAAGGAGCGATGCAATTGGGGAAGGTTTCTGGGGGTGGGTGTGAGCCCAAGCCTCAGCCACTCCTGATCCAGGCTCAGGGTAGGAGCCACTGGTTGTGGGGTCCTCAGCCCTGTGGTGATTTACCTCTCAACTGGCTGCTCCGGGTTCCTGAAACAAAGTACCTGAACTGCTAGGGAGTAGCGTGTGTGACTGCTCTTGCAACTTCCCTTTGCTTCCCTGTCAGAAAGTCATTTTTGTTGCAGGAAAGCAAGGAAATATGCAGGGAATATGAATTCTGCACATTTGCAGTGGCAAAGAATTCCCCAAGGAGTAGTTGAACACAGTGTTTTATTGATATACAATAGAACCCTGTTGATCTGAGTCTCCATTATACAGCTCTCCATATTAACCAAACCACCAGGTGCCTGGGGCTGACAGTGTCTGGGTTTGGGCTGTCAGCCCCAGCTGGCAGGGGCTCATGCTGTCAGCCCCAGGCAGCTGGTGTTTCGGTTAATTCAGAGAGCAGGATAATGGAGGCTTGGATAAATGGGGTTCTACGATGTATATTTTTATTTTTTTACAAAATGTAAAAACTAAAGTCTCTTTATAAACACAGAATTTGCGTTTTTACCTTAGCAAACAGATTTCCAGAGTCCCTGATCATCAGGAACATCAGTCAGTAAAACAAGTGTAGTTGCTGTACCATACCTAGGTTGGTGATCAAGGAAGTCTGAGAATCCAGAGATGGAGAGTTATCTTACTGCGGATTTCTCAGTAATCTTATTTAACAATGGAAGATCTGGAATGAGCCAAAAAGTCAGTATCTACAGATGGTTTCCTGGGTGAAGCACACGCTCCCTTCTCACTGTCTTCCTTAGCTGGAGGCATTTACTATTTTCATCGACAATGGATCCATTACTTTGCCAGCCAGGAAAGACCTGGTCCAAAATGTAGGAAGTGAACCAAAGTTCTTCCAACACTTCTAGGACACTAGTGACCACAGATCAACTAGAAGACTTAACATTTGTTCCTTTGCCCTTTTTCTTGGGCATCATTGAGTCATACAGCTTGTCTGAATTCAAGCAATTTTATTTGCAAAATAACAAGAAATCATTGCAAGAGAAGAGACCCAAGTCAACTATTGAGTGGAGATAGCCTAATTAGTATGGGCTAAACACCACGTGATAGAGATCCCTCATTTGTTAGATTTTTTTGCAGATGCTATTGTGGAGGCAAGGAAACTTCTTTTCTTTGCCTTTTGCATTATCAGAGTATAAGAATTTTAACTGGTAACCTTTGGTACATATGAAACTTGTTCTGCTGGTGTTCCAGTTGTCTTCCCTCTCGCTTCATCCAGTGCCTATTTTCCATAAAACCAGTATGTCCTGAGATGGTAAAGCAGGGAAGGAGGACTACCATATTGATGGTTGAAGATATATGCATACGTTTGTCTTGTTTTATTTTTTTTCCTGTGATAAAGTACCTTGCAGTTTATAAACAAAAGTAGCTAATTAGCATTTTTATTGTATCATGGTCTTTTTTTTTTGCTCCCCTTCATCTTTAAATTAAAGCTTGAAAGCTTATTTCAGGAATAGTATTAAAACTGATTTATTTCGGCTCAAGAATGATAGATATTCCATCAGTCATGTATTACATTATCTCCATATAAAGCAAGCTTACTATTGTAAAGGTCAAGGGCTTGAATTGTTCCAGGTGCCAAGTCTCATTGATGCTTATGTTTTGGTATGCCAAGCAAAACCATAATTTTGATACAAATATTGGACCACATGAGGAGTGCTATGAGATTGAACTCTTTGAGTAGCAAGGACCAATTCCTTTATATCCTCACAATCAGCCAAAAAGATGAGTTCTATACACTTGTCATTTTTTCTGACCCAGATGCAGCATTACTCTAAAATGGTAATTTAGCATATCCCCTTCCAAATCAGATAAAGGATATAAGAGGTGGGGTAGAGACAATGAGGGGGAAAGATCCCTAGAAGACACTTCAGTTTGTGAAAGAAAGCCGCAAAGCACTCCTCGCCACCTTCTCTGCAAAAGCAACACTGTACTCTATACTTGATAAAAATGAGTGTTGCACTCTTCCTGGGGTTTTGTGTATTTTAGTCTTATAACAGAATAAAGCAAACCCAAGAGAGAATCCTCCCATTCACCCAACAGCAATGATGATAAAAGAAATGATAGGGGAAACTAGCTAAACCAGTGGCTCTCAAACTTTTTTACTGGTGACCCCTTTCGCATGGGAAGTCCTGAGTGCGACCCCCTCTTATAAATTAAAAACACTTTTTTTTATACATTTAACACTATTATAAATGCTGGAGGCAAAGCTGGTTTTGGGGTGGAGGTTGACAGCTCGCAACTCCCCATGTAATAATCTCGCGACCCTGACCCTGTTTGAGAACTCCTGAGCTAAACAAACCAATTTGCATAGCCCTTATTAGACCTGCCAATCCCCTGCAATAGAGGTAGGTCTCAAGGCACGAGCTCCTGGTTAGGTTCTGTTGGCCTAGAAAGTTTCTCCCCTGGGACCTCAAGGGACCAGTACGCCTTGTTCCTTAGCTTTTTATTGATGCTCATGGAATACGACTTCCACGAATCCTCATATTAAACATACATTTTGGTGGTTTACAGGATGCCATCAACTTAAAAGAATCACACTCTTACTGTTTTCTAGGGCTGTCAATCGCAGTTAACTCATGCAATTAACTCAAAAAAACTAACTGTGATTAAAAAAATTGTGATTAATCACACTGTTAATAGAATACTAACTGAAATTTAAATATTTTTGGATGTTTTTCTACATTTTCAAATATATTGATTACAACACAATAAAATGTGTACAGTGTTCACTTTATATTGTTTTTTATTACAAATATTTGCATTGTAAAAATGATAAACAGAAATACTATTTTTCAATTCACCTCCTACAAGTACTGTAATGCAATCTCTTTATTGTGAAAGTTTAACTCATAAATGTAGATTTTTTTTGTTACATGACTGCACTCAGAAACAAAACAGTGTAAAACTATAGAGTCTACAAGTTCACTCAGTCTTGTTCAGCAAATTGCTAAGATAAACAAAAGTTTGCCTACATTTATGGGAGATACTGCTAACTGCTTCTTATTTACAGTGTCACCTGAAAGTGAGAACAGGCGTTCACATGGCACTTTTGTAGCTGGCGTTGCAAGGTATTTACGTGCCAGATATGCTAAACATTCATATGCCCCTTCATGCTTCAGCCACCATTCCAGAGGACATGCTTCCACGCTGATGATGCTCGTTTAAAAAAATGTGTTAATTACATTTGTGACTGAACTCCTTGGGGGAGAATTGTATGTCTTCTATTCTGTTTTACCCATGTTCTGCTATGTATTTCATGTTATAGCAGTCTCGGATAATGACCCAGTACATGTTCGTTTTAAGAACACTTTCACAGCAGATTTAACAAAATGCAAAGAAGGTACCAATGTGAGATTTCGAAGAATAGATACAGCACTCAACCCAAGGCTTAAGAATCTGAATTGCCTTCCAAAATCTGAGAGGGACGAGGTGTGGAGAATGCTTTCAGATGTCTTAAGAGAGCAACACTCCAATGTGGGAACTACAGAACCCGAACCACCAAAAAAGAAAATCAGCCTTCTGCTGGTTGCATCTGACTCAGATGATGAAAATGATCATGCATCGTTTTGCTCTGCTTTGGATTGTTACAGAGCAGAACCTGTCATCAGCGTGGACACGTCTGCTGGAATGGTGGTTGAAGCATGAAGAGACACATGAATCTTTAGCACATCTGGTATGTAATATCTTGTGATGCCAGCTACCATGTGAAAGCCTGTTCTCACTTTCAGGTGACGACGTAAACAAGAAGTGGGCAGCATTATCTCCTGCAAATTGTAAATAAACTTTGTTTGTCTGAGCGATTGGCTGAAGTAGCACTGTGTGGACTTGTAGGTTCTAAAGTTTTTTTTACTTTTTTTTAATTTCTGAATGCAGTTTAATTTTGTACATAATTGTACATTTGTAAATTCAACTTTCATTATAAAGAGATTGCACTGCAGTACTTGTAGGTTGTAATAAAAAATAAATATAAAATGAGCACTGTACACTTTGTATTCTGTGTTGTAATTGAAATCAATATATTTGAAAATGTAGAAAACATCAAAAATATTTAAATGGTATTCTATTGTTTAACAGTGTAATTAATTGTGATTAATTTTTTAAATTGCGCAATTAATTCTTTTAATCGCTTGACAGCCCTACTATTTTTATGAAGAAATGAACAGGTAGTTATTGTATTTGAAAAATTAGACCAAAATTTGTTCTCCTATCTTTGTTAGATTCTCTTGTAGTCTGAGAATTTCCACTGTTTGTTTGGGTCTCTCACTGCAATGATGTTGCGAAAATAATTTTTAGAAAAAAGGGCATATGTGATCATAAAACCACATGGGTAGATGTAGTAACTGAAACAACTTTTTAATTCAGTTGTGCAATTGATTTCATATTGATGGCGTTGTTTTATCTGGGTTTGTTTCTGTAACATACTTATTAAAATCAGAATACTAAAACTGATTTGGGATAAAATATTAAAATTCTGCATGTATTAATTCTTGACATTTTTCAATCTGTTTTTTCTGACCCTTTATACTCTGTAGCTGTAATTGTTTCTGCTACATTATTTTACACTATGCAGTATATTTTCTATTGAATTATTTAAAAATTTTGAAAATATTAAAAATGTATATTTTTTACACTTGTACAAGATAAGATATCGTTTATCAGATAGTAAAATAAGAACAAAGGGGACACTGTACTCTCCTTACAGTTTTTTTCCTACAATGTTCATTTGGTAATCATTTGTAATATACAACAAGGGATTTCTTCTCTTTGTTGTCACATTTAAAATTTTTGCCATCTGTGCTTAACTTTGTAGTGTTCCATTTGAGTAAGTGAAACCATCTAAGGTTGAGGGAAGGTATACTAGAGCCACTTAACAATCCTGGAATATGTGTCCCAAGGGTAGAGAGAGGTTTTAATGACCAATTTGTATGCCAGTGTTTTGTGCTGTACTTGTGTCTCTATCATGTTATCCACCCTGGTGCAGCTGCACATGATTCCTTTTGCTACAGCCTTGAGTTACAGCTAGTAACTCCAAATAGTACATATACTCAGAGTAAATATTATCTGTATGGAATAGCTACATCTCATGGTACAGTACTCTGGGCCTGGTGAAAAGATGATTTTAGGTCTTAGTTGTTATTGGCTAAACAATGTTTGCATGGATGGGAATTGGCTAAGGGAATGAATCATCACCTTCCTACATCCTTAAAATCCAGGGCAGAGTAGATGAGTAGCTGCCTTGTTGCCTCTTCTCCAGCCTGTGCATTTTAAGTAACAGCAGGTAGAGTTTCGCTAGACACCTTCTGTGTAAGGAGATTTAAGCCTGTGGGTTTTCATTACCCTTGCCATGCCCCTATCTCTCTTCCTCACTGTACTACTAGGGAGAAGGGCACCATGGAACCGAACAGCTCTTCACAGGTGTGTGGGTTTCTCCCATATAGATGGAGAAACTGAAGCACAGATAGATGAAATGACTTACCCAAGATCATGCATGTCAGTGGTGTATTCCAAAAGGGTTGCAGAAGAGGTCTTCCCTACATCTTCCTGGTTTCTCTCTCTCTCCCTCTCTTTCCCCGCACCCTCAAGATTGTAATAAGCTTAAACAGGATTTGTGGTGTTTGCATGTTACAGTGGATAAAAACAAAAAAAAAGTATTGATGGCAAAGTCAGCAGAACTGTACTAATTTTTATTAGGGCAAAATAGTTGAAAATAATAAACTTTTTTTTGTGTGAGGAGGCCTTAAGAATAAGCATTAATGTTCATTTTGCATTGTTAGTTGCCCACAACATTTCAAGGAAACAGAATCTGGTCTTATAATACATAATATGTTCTCTCTATGGTTATGTCTTTGTTGATGGTGTATTGCATTTCCGTCATAATATTGGATGTTTGGTTTTGATGTGGGTGTTCCTAAGCTGCGTGTCCTGTATACTTGGTGGTCAGACCAGATAATCATAATGATCCCTGCTGGCCTTAAAATCTATGAATACCAAACATACGCTGTTTTCATACTATCTTCTAGTCTGTCTGTGCCTGGCTGTGCCATAAAAGACAACTCTGAAAAGAGCAGGAAGATTTATAAGCATTCTCATATGGTGATTTGAATCAGTAATATTAATAAAGATTCTTCACATACTATTTAATTCTTTCTCAGAGGTTTCTTGTGTACAGAATGTGAAATACAGGGTTTAGATATTATAAATGTCAGGTTATCACATTAAGTAGAATATACTGTACTACTGTGGCCTGTAGTATGGTAACTTGAAATCAAGGGAGAGATGTAGGGGGGGGGAGAAGTAGTGGTACTCTCCAAACTCTGCCGACGAATGGCACCAAAATGAGACACTGTAAATAGTAGGTTGTGCAGAGTTTATATGATCATTACATGATCACTATTTTTTTTATGCTCTGTAAAAGTAAAGTAGTTAACAATGTTGACCTTTACATCACCATCATTAGGTTTCAGAAATACCACCACATTGAGATGGATGGAGTCAGCTCATACATTTCAGGCAGTTGCAGACATCACAATGATGGTCACATCTCTTTCAAATTTTGAATGATTTCTTAGTAATCACACGGGCTAGAAGAAAGTTATTTTGAGTTGAAGCTTGAATTCAGGAGCACAATACTGGCTTACTGAGCCCCCAAGAACATCCCATTTCAATCTCTGCCCAAAAACATTGTTTTCAAAGGGAAACAAAGACAGCAGAGAATGGTAACCTGCCAGAGCTGGATCAGATATCCAGATAATACGTAAAGTGTACAGACATAAAAAGCAATAGAAGAAGGCCTTTACCTAGAACAAAAACAAGCTCAGGACATATACTTCCCCCTCTCAGGATAATAAAATCAAACTACAGTAGTTTAGCGAGAGCCATACAAATATTAAGCTTGATGGTCAAACTTAGGAAGGAGGTAAAACGCCACCCAGGTTAGAGCCTGAGCTAAGTCATCGGTGAGGACATACCTGTATTTGTCACTCCCAAGCAAGGCTTCAGTATAAATTAACCTAGAAGATTGTGCCTTCTGTGGCTGCTCTTTATTCTGATTCACAATTTTTGCAGCATGACTTTTATAAAGAGAGAAGATCAGTTATTTTGGGAAAGATATCTGAAGTATTCTAAGCAGCTCGAAAGAAGTATGGTTGCCATGTGTTACAAACTCTTTCTGCTCTGCACTCCATCTCTTAGTCTCAATTTTTTAAAGAGTCAGATTAGTGAATGGAAGTATTTTTTGAGTCATAATATCACTTAGAATGTAAGTATTGTAGCTTTGTGAATGTAAAAAGAAATTCAGTATCCACACAGTGGTTGTGTTTTGACTTATATTGAGGCCCCACTACAGGGAAACTCGGGCATGGAAAAATTGAATAATTTATCTAAGATCACAAAGATAATATGTGACAGACCCAGAAAAAAAATCCTTGATTATCGTGTGTTCTAGAATGAATACTGCAGTAGTCCTATTTCTTCAACATTTACAAATAATAGTCTTGTTTCAGAGTCAGTGGAATTGGCTGCAGAATATAATTGTATTTAATCAAATAAGTACCCACCATGTATTAATGTACTTTGTTCCATGGAAGAAACAGGGTTTCTGTATCAGGGCAGGAGTTTGGAGCCTGCACTTCAGTAAAATTCTTAAGAGCATAACTATGTGGTTATATTTCCCAACATTTATCTGTTTCAAGTTCTATTATTGTAGTAGTAAGAATGGTGATGTAAAAGATATTTTCTATATGTAATAAGATTTTGAGATGTGCCTTGTAACGTTGAGCCATGAGCTCTTTAGGAAAGGTGTGCTAACAAAGGGCAGCGCAGTTTTAGTGCCTAGTGTTTAAAGCAAATCTGGAAAATAAAATCCTAATTTATTCTTTCAGATTTATATAATAATCAAATCCAGTCACTAAAGCCAAATTGGTAAAGAAAGCTAAATAGAAAGATAGTTAGAGCAAAGTGAGAGAAAGTTTTGATGTCACTGTTAGAGAAAATGATTGGAGCACTACTGTTTTTGTAAATGATATAATTGTCATCATCTCTTTTTTTAAAGAGATTCCAGGATCTATTACAGTGGTTAAAGGACTGTTAAAATAAAATAAAGAACTAACTGAAAAAATAGATTCTTAAAACTCAGTCTCAGACTTGGATTATCTCTGGGATTTGTCTGATTGCAAGACAACTGTGGTGTTGAAGACATTGGTAGATCTAATCAGGGTATTTCAGTGTTCTTTAGTGATTAACTAGAAAAAGATCTAATTTTTCAGTGGAAGCTACCACTGTATTGTGACTCGTCTAACCCACTGCAAAATACAAATGAAAGATGTTACATATCCAGCAAAGATTTGCCAGTATTGGCTTTGTCAGGCTTTTTAAATAACAACAGGGTCTGACTGCCAAGTGTTTTGGAACAAACAGCAGCTGCCAGCAATTTTCCAGTTTTATCACCATATTCATAATAATATTTTTAGAAATCTTAACAATTTTTCAGTCTTCTCCTGGCAGGGGGTCAGGGCTATCATGAAATTTTGCAGATGATTAGTAAAGACTCTCTCATTAACAGATTGAGCAATTCCTCTAGCTGTTTTTTTTCCCGTGTTGTCTTTACTCCACATCTTTGTGTTTAAAAGAATCAAAGATTAGTTTCACCCCCCTGAAAGTACTGTTTAGAACTACCTTCAGATCTCATTAATCTCTGCATTAATTGCAGCTAGCATTCCAAAAACTATGCACAAATTGTACAGAAATGCCGAGGATAAGGATAAAAGAGGTTGAGTCCCAACAGTCCATTTTTGGTTTGTAACAGCCACAAGGCAGTCAAATGGTTTGATACCACTGTTGGTAAGATATTCGCTGACTTCTTCAAATAAGGGAGTGAAGATGAGATCAGGAATGTGTCATTCCTGATAAATGATTACTGTTGGGCCAAAACCAATATTTAATTTAGGCTTTGTCTATTACCAGTAACCCAAGTGTTTCTATTTTCCTGCAATTATCATAATATTCATATATAAAACACACACGTGCGCATGCAACTCCTGTTTGTTTAATTGCTGATGTTACTACTAGGTTATAAAGTTGTACTCTTCGTTTTATTCCTCAGCCCAGTGATGATTTTTTTTCAGACATAAAAGATATACTTTCTCCAGTTCAAGGTAATGCTCCCCTCCGTATTGTTTGTTAACTAACAAAGAACCTCACATTTGTGGTCTGATTTTTATAATGATTTGTAGAAAAGTCTTTTTTACTTCCTCCAACTAAAATGTTTGAGGTAAGTACTTCCACATCTGATTGTGTCGAAGCTACATGAATTAAGCCTTTAAAATGGTAACCAAGAAACTTATAACTAGCTAACTATAATCCATTCTTTGTTACTTTTGCATAGATCCTGAACTTTATTTTTGTTCCTGCATGTTTCTTCTTGATACAGATTTTCAGGCTTGTTGATAAATTGTATAGTCAGCTGCTTGATCACACTTCTTTCATTATGAAATGTAGTCAAAAGGCCAGATAACAAGTGTCAGTCAGGTTTATTGCTCAAAGCCAATAATAATATAGTACAGGAAAATGGTTCTATACGATATCAGATTCCACTAAACCATCTCATACAGCAATGTTACATCCACCTTATGTGGAAGGTGTGCTCCCAAAGTTACACATTTCAAATGATATTATTTATATGATGATTTTACGTTTCTTTACACATCACTAAAATCCAACCCATCTGTTTGTTTCAGTTCAGTAATTCGTTCTGTTCTTATCTTTGCTTTGGATTCTAGCATTCCAGGTACTGGTCCATGAAGGTACTTCCCTTGCTTGTACTAAGGGCAAGTCTACACTTAACATGCTGCATGGGGTTTAGGTCGGTATAACTTTGTTGCTCAGGGGTGTGGATTTTTACACTCACATAATTATACTCACATAGGTCTGTAGTGTAGACCAGACCTAACATACAGAACAAATGTGTCTTGATTTTTGACAAGTTCCCTATTTTCTTATGCCAAATACTTAGTCAGCAACTTCAAAGTATTATGCTATACTTAGCATAAGTGAACAGGATTATGGAATATCTCCATTAATTTGGTGGGGAGGGATAGCTCAGTGATTGAGCATTGGCCGGCTAAACCCAGGGTTGTGAGTTCAGTCCTTGAGGGGGTCACTTAGGGATCTGGGGCAAAATCAGTACTTGGTCCTGCTAGTGAGGGCAGGAGACTGGACTCAGTGACCCTTCAGGGTCCCTTCCAGTTCTAGGAAATAGGTATAGGCCAGTTTATGCTATATCATTGTTACAATATTTGTGCTTAATGCATACATCTATATCTGTCTGTCTATATATGCTAGCAAGGATGTATATATTAGTCAGCAAGCTTGACCTTATGGATTATTTTTAATGTATCAGTCAGTATGTGCAAGGTTAATATATAGTACTTCTAGAAGAGCAGTGTACTGGACTATTTTACATCCTGTAAACTTCTGTTGTATTATCACTATGATAATTTTTTAAACATTTCTTGCTAACCTTATCATCATGGTGTGCAGTCCTTTAAGGAGGATTATGCAGCTGTGAATATTAGCTATTTGTTAGGCCTTTTCTGTAAAATTTTGAGATTGAAAGAGAGGTTGAGTGCTGATGTTGCTACCAGGTTAAAGTTGTGATTTTTTTTTTTTAATGCACCACCTCTTGGCTAGTAAGCAAGGAATTAATCTTAATATACTGTTTTTGTTGTTGTTGTTGTTGTTGTGTTTTTTCCAGATTGTCCAAAAAATTCCTGGCAACTTTTCTTCAATCGGTTTTTAGTTTGGAGGCAATACATTTTCTAATCTGTTTCAAAGGTTGTTTTAGTCAGTAGGTGGGTTAAGTGAAGAAAACTGTTTTTACTTAGCAAGATTTTCTTGGTATTTATTAAGCTTAATTCAAGGATAACTAACTTTATTAAAGTTGTTTACTATTGTATTCCTATTTATATTGTACTGTGCCTGGAGGTTATTCTTTCTAGACAAAGAGACCTTTCTTCTGGCCTAGTGAAATTTATTAAAACATCCAGATAATAAAATGACCAACATAAAATGTAAAACTTGTTCATGGGGGAAAAAAAACTTGAAACACACAATTAGCTTGGGTGTCTAAAGATGGAGTCACAACATTAAAGTGTGTAGTGTTTTTAAATCTTTGAGAAGTATGCTTACATAAAGAAGACTTCACTGCAACTATCTCATAGAAAACTGATACATGCAGTATATTATAGGTGATACCTTTGGTTAAAACTGCCTGCCTCTTTCCATTGTAGGCCTCTGTTTTCTGTTGCCTTAGCTTAAGCTATTTGTACTGAAAATTCCCCATGCTTTTTCTGTCTTGGTTTGAATTATTTTTAAAGATTTGAGCAAAAATGATTCAGGAGTTTTCCAGAATTAGATTAGCGAGGGGGACAAACAAGTCGATTTCCCAGTGTTAAAACACTCTCTAGATGAGTTTTTACAAAACAACTTTAGTGCTTCCATGGTTTGTAGTAGGAACTTGAAATTTGGGAAAGGAATGGTTCTGAAGTGAAAGAGAAGTGACTTTTGCTGTTCCTATGACAATCCTTCCAGATTTGGCCAAGTTACAAGCTTCTGAAAATGCCTTTCTATTCATGTGCATTAGAACACATTCATATAATTAAGAGACAGGAGGTGAATGTTCCAACTGCATTGTATATACATACTCCTGATGAACCTTCTACATCATACCCATAAAATAGGGACAGAAATAGAGCTCCAGAAGACATAGGCAAAACAGATGCTTCAGGTGCTTTCCATTAATGAAATACCATTTTTGCCTTAGTAAGGGTTCATTTGGCTGTGAACCAGGACACACTGAGTTTTAAAATCCACTCCTTCCTATCCTTCATTGTTAACAATTGTGCGCTGTTTGCACTCTTCATGTTAATCAAGATCTCATACCCCCATCTTAGGATGCAGGCAAGCCTTCTTTGCATTTTACATATGTGGTAACAGGATATGAGGTTTGCATAGCTCGGAATAAAATTCAGGCCCCTAATATGGCAGATCTAAGGCTCACCCTCTTAACCAAACAGCCTGTTAGGATAGTGAAAGTATATGTTTGACTATAATGTATCTAAAATGACTCTATTTCCATGAAATTCAGAAATGAGTGAATATTATGTAAACAACAAATTGCACTCAGAAGTCCTAACTCTATCTCATTTTAGCCACTCTATCACACTCCTGTCCCAGAGCCAAGATATTCTGTCTAGCAAGTACTTGTGCAGCCACTTGGCAAAGTATGTGTCATGTCTACTTCTAGTGGCTGGTGCACATACAGAATGATGGGGTATTACTGCCTTTGTCTAATGGAGTCACTTGTTTAGCTCAAGTCGTAGAGGTTTGTGGTATGGATCTGACAGTCTCAGGTTCAAACTCTGCTGATGACTTATGTGGTTGGGGTGGGGAACACATAATGGAATTTCTTCCTCTTATTTTTTTTTTTAAAGTAGTCCTTTACGACAAGAACTAGGGAATCTCCTTACCCTCAGAAAAAGGGCTAAAATGTTTTAATGGTTGCAAAGTCAAGCATACAAAATAAAAAAATCTTCTAGCACTGAATCATTGTGTACTGAAGTTCAGTAAAATAATTTAATTCCATTATTATAATTGAAGCACATCAGTAAGTGATACAGTGAATATAAACATTAAATTGCAATTTAATGAATATACATATATTATTTTTGCAGAACATAAAAAGCCCTGTTTGATACAATGGATGAACAGTCACAAGGCGTGCAAGGGACTCCTGTTCCACAGTTTCAACCACAGGTACTTTATTTTACTAGTCATCAAGAGCAGAAATAAATGGATTTAGTAAATGGAAGAACATGTTAATGTTAACGAACAGAATAAATTCTAAAAGGCTATTGTTGATAATAGAATACTTTTTTCCTCCATTGTTCAATGCCATTCCGAGAGGGTAAGTTTTTACTGCATTTAATGTGTTCAGTATGGTATTCAAGGTAATAGTTGATTATTTTAATCAAGTTACTGTGTGGAATCACATAACTGGTCATCAGTGGTTAATAAATCAGATGAAATGTTATGAGATCAAGTGTCTTTGAATATTGGATTGTTTAATTTGTATTTTTCTGTCTCAAGGCATCGATGGAGAAAAAGAAGCCATAAAGAAATGTAATATCGCATTAGGTAGTCATTGAATTACAAAATATCAGTCCCATAGTTCACAGAAAAAAGTTGCTTTTTTGCCTCCTACTGTATCACCAACTGGGAAAAGTCAGAGTGGAGACGAGAGGCAGACATGAAAGTAATTGTTTTCCTATGAGGTATCAAGCTGCTGAACATTATATATTTCCAAATTATAGCAGAGTTGCCAGATTTATTTCAGATTACTCCTTTTAACCTTCTGTTCTTACACTTCCCGCTGGTGATCCCATGTGGGTTAGTGCCTTCCCTTATTGAAAATGGGCAAGGGAGAGTCACAATTACAGTAGTTGTATGACCAAGGAATGTGAGGGAAATTTAGCCACCCTTGCAGTTGGATTTGATGGTCTGACTCAAAACAAAGGTAAGATTATCAGGCAATAGATAAAGTTGGCATACTGCTTATTAATATTCTTCTAAAAATGTTGCTTCTGTTAATAACATTATTTAAAAACCTTTTGGAAAGCAGCACTCTAAGCTCTGATCTTGCAAAAACTTGTAAAGGTACTTTGCTTTATGCACTATGAGGAGTTACATGTAAGCCAATAGAAATGGTCATAGTAAAGTTAAACAATTGGATAATTCTTTGCAGGACCAGGACTATAACTGTTAATCTTCTGTTGGTGTGTTTCAAGGATTAGCCTGAATAATAAAGGTGATGTGGCAACATGTGGTTGTTCTGAAGTTTTTGACAATATAAGTAAGATTTTTGCCAAGTCTTCATTTCTGTATTTTAATATTTTTAGTAGAACTTTCCTTGTTCCAATGCCTGCATTGGAGCAGCTTTGAGGCTAAAATAAAAATAAACATTCTCATGCTTCTGTATCACTATCCATCAGATCTTAGAGTACCAAACAGTTATAAATTTAAGATATAATTTGAATTTATGCATATCCCTTACAACTATCTTGATGAAACAAGCATGCAAACGTACTTTTTTAATTAAGAAAATTCAGACTACTACTGCAGTGCGTATATTCTAAAATTCATGATGACTCACTGTTCCAATGATGGATTCTTCTCCTTGGCTGAGTAGGAGGCAGAATCGGATCTGTCAGTTGGGATGAGAGGGTGAGCTCCTATATCTCTGGGAAACCCTAGTTGTGCCTGCCTTCTTGTATTTCCCGCATTCCCCTCGAAAGCACAGTAATTCAAATGTTGATTTACCATAAGCTTTGAACTGATATTTTCAGCAGTGGGTGAGTTTCCAGTGCTAAATTGAATCATGATATGGTTCTATCCTCATAGTTGTTGGGAACACCTCCTGTCTCAGTAATGCCTCCAACTGCATCATTAATGAGGAACTAAATAAGATCAGGCCTAATACTAATTCTTCAAGCACCCGACTAGACATCTTTCCCAACAGAAGAAACTGACATTTGTTCTTAACTTTGGTTCATCTTGTGCCAGTTTTAATGCTATTCCTTTACATTCAAAAGCAGTTTTCAGCCTGACGGAGACATAGAGTTCATAATTTCATACAGCTTCATAAATTGTAGAGACATATATTCCCAGTAGAGCACAGCCAATACTTTGTTCCAAGCCAAGTTCTGCATAGGCAATTGTTCTTCTTGTCCTCTTTAAAGGAGGAGTATTGTAGGGCTATAGTTGAGTTGGCACAAAAAATAAAGCACAGATTTTTACAATGAAGGCAATTAACTATTGGAACACCTTTTACGATCGGCCATGGTAGGTGATTCTTCACTATAGGCAAGCAATTTATAAATCAAGATGGAATAGGACTTTCTAAAAGATGCTTTAGTGCACCCAGAAATTTAATTCAGAGAAGTCATATTGCC